>NC_069130.1:24710730-25015117 GCF_026914265.1 Mya arenaria
TTGTATAGACACAACAACATAAATGCGTCATGTTTCTGCTGCATTTACAGAGAAATAAAACTACTGACGTTGTAAGAATTACATTGTGCACGCAACTGGCGAGAAAGAAAACTAAGCGTCAAATTTCAAATCATTTGTACGGCTTTTTTTACGACGACTTAAGCAGTGTTATGGCATGTCTTATGATAATTATAACAAATACATATTTCCTGCACGATTTATCTAATTATCAAACATAATATTAAAATAAGAAAAAAATGTTGTTGTTTTTTGTTTTGTTTGTTTAAAAAAAACAAGTCATGATATCTTTGAAATGTACGATTGGTAGCTTAAGGAAACAAAACAAGCCTTCCTACAACTAATTGATACTTCCTTGAGGCTTGGTAGAACATTGATGAAGAAGTGTTCAGTTCAAGAACGAAGAAATGAATAACAAATGAACGTGTTCCTTATGTCATAAATAAACAGTGCAAATACAAGTTTCCAATTTAAAAGTAAGCATGATAGTCAATTTATTATATAGAGTTATTGTTGGGAATCCCAATTTTGAGCCTATGTGACCCTATAAATATGGAAACATTCGAAACGGTATTGCATCCTGCTTTAAGAGAAGTGAAGTTTTGTTTCTTAAATCAACTAATATCGTCGGACATGGAATGATTAAGTCTAACATCGATCAAGACAAAACAGCTTGATTGTGGTATTTTTTTCTAAATATCTTAAACATATTTTTTACAAAAAGAAACTTTTTAAACGTTTTCGACGTTAATGGGTCACAAAGCGTCAACACCAAAATCATTATTCATTGGATGCCTTGGAAAAAAAGGGCTTAATTAATTTCAATGAATTTACTAATCATTATCTAAATATGCGAATGGACAAGACATTGTGTTAATATACTCTTTGACTGGAGAAAGCACTTTAAGTTATTCCAAAAGTCTTGTACGATATAACATAACCACGAACATGTGGTTTATTGTTCACTCATAGCTGGAACACAAATTGCATACACAATTTAATTGGATATTGCATTTGAATAGGTATTTGTTTGTGTTTATCATTATGTTGATTCGTTTATAATTGAAGGTCCGTTTATATGTTTCAAATGTTGTTATTTATGAACTTTTATATCCTTTTGTCCAATTAAAGGTTACGCTTCAAGGGAAAACTTTACGGTTCATTGTTGTTTTTTACTAGCATGCTCATTTCTAATAACAGATCCGCAACATTGTCATACATAACACGTGCATAGGAAAACAGCTTTGATGTTGCCAATATTATACGATTTATTTCCAAAAAACCGTCAGTCAGATGATCTTTTATTAGACATTGTCCATAATTGTTCAAACATTAATCATGCAATACATACTACAGGGACAGGCCAAGCACCCAAACCGGCATGTTATCCTCTTTTATTGCATACGAATCAAAGACCATCGCCAAAAAGACTACCCAAAAGAGATATGTTATATGGCATTAATGTCAAAATAAAGAATTTAAATGCTGTTTATCGATAAAGGGCCGACAAAATACAGGGGCGTTTAATCATTGTATATATAGTCTTTCAGAGTTTAGAAATTCACAAGGTTTTGCTGATCATGTTTGGCATAAACATCATGATGATGTTGATGGTGATGATGATGATGATGATGATGATGATGATGATGATGATGATGAGGAGGAGGAGGAGGAGGAGGAGGAGGAGGAGGAGGAGGATGATGATGATTATGATGATTATGATGATGATGATGATGATGGTGGTGGTGGTGGTGGTGGTGGTGGTAGTGAGAATGATGATGATGAAGATGCTGCTGCTGATGATGATGATCATGATTATGGTTGTGATGATGGTTATGATGATGACGATCAGTCTGTATCATGACGTTAACTTATCTTTTATGAGTGGTCACAAAAACGGACAACCAGGGTATCAGGATTCCAACACGACAGAAGACCACACTCTCACATAACATCGTGGCAACGGGAATGATAAATATAATGTTGTAAAATCTTGTTTCACAATCGTTGTAAATAAATGTTCAATAAACTTATCTTTAAGTTACTACAACAGGTTTGTATTGTCTTTAAAAAATAAGTAATTGAAAGGAAGAGACAAATTTACAGTCAATAACGCACTTATGAAGGATTTAATTTCCATAATGAGACAGCAATTACTTTTTAATGTGATATAGGTATATAATATAGGTCTGGTTCACGTTGCCAGGTGTCAATACATCTTTAATACGAAATTAAATGACTCAACTGCACAGTCAAAAACTACTTAAATCACCCTATCATAAACGCAAACACTTTAAAGACAACAGTCGAAGCAGAGTTCGCGTTATATGTTGTGAGAGACAGCATGCTGTTCTTGATAAAGAACAATAACTCTGGCTCATATAATTGTCGAGTTGTTTGACTTGTAAAACAGCATGAGCGTTGGTATTCGCTCCGTGGCACTCTTGCTTAACGATCACAACGTTTGGGACAAAAGCAAAATACTTGCCGCTCCGTTCCTTAACCGTTTCAATTTTGTATATGTAAAACAGACGAGCGTCGGTATACACTCCGTGGCACTCTTGTTTAACGATCAAAACGTTTTGGACAAAAGCAAAATACTCCGTTGCTTAACCGTTCCAATATTATATATGTCAACTGGGTGTTTCACTTTGTCTAAAGACAATAATTCAAGTACTTTGCTATCGTTTTTAAAGCGTTTTAATATTGTATGCGTCCTTTTTGCGGCTTGTTTTCTGTTAAAATGTAGGTCAGACTAAGCCTAGAAAACAATTTGATTGTCAAACAGGAGTCATACAGGGATGGATGAGAGACAGGGAGGTTTAATGTTGAGTGACATTTTAATATCACTTTCTTCCTAAATTACTATAAGGAAAAAGCTACAGAGGAAATTTACTTCCGTCGATCTCCCTATAGCATGGTCAGATAATTTCCAGCACTGAAAATTGTTGAATTTATTACAGTTGCCTGTATTTCTAATTTTAATTAGATACACCGTTTTGCGGTGGAAGTAATTTCCGACAAAAGGATACCACACAACAAATTTTAAGTATTAAAATAACAGTCCTGAGGGGCCAGTATTCATAATAAATTTTAAGTGAACACTATCAACGCCCACCACTCTAACCTCAGCATTCAAGGTCTCAAGATTTTACGAAGCCAACGGAATCTACGGTAACTAGCCAACAAGCCAATAATGAAATTAGCAAGTAATTATAGAGGCGGTTGTTATTCACTTTCGTCTTGGTCGGGGTTCGATTTAAAGGTTGGCATCAATAATTGTCTTCTTATGTAGAGATGAATTTCATGATACATAAGGGAACATCATGTTGGAAAATGGCTACAAACTAAAAAAAAAGTAGGCCTGCTATGTCAGTATTAGCTATAAATTAAAATAATCTTAGTTTCATATTGTCGCTATTTTTATACATATTTGTAAAAAATGAACTCCAAGTAGTTATATTCCTTTGGAATTACAATTTTTAACTCTTAGACATGTGTGTCGTTCATAAAGATTGAATTAAAAAAAGTAAAACGACAAAAATCCTTTATTGAAACAGGTACCGTATGGTTTTGCCTTGTACTTTTTTATACGTAAACCATATATTTGCAACCTAGCTTAAGTTGTTTAAACCAAATATCTTTGATATTATCTCTCAGATTTCAACCCACATTTCCGAAGCGGTTATCAATATAACTGTGCAGTTTGTCTATGAGTTAATGTTCTATTTCTGTAAAGACCAAACGAATTTTATGATTATTAATTCCAGATTATTGCTTGTCCATATTAAAGTGTTTAACCGCAGATGAGGATTGTTCAGAGAACTTAATATAAACATGATAGTATTTGACGTGGGAATAACGTACGCTTTGTACACGTGTCTAGAATGTGGTTAATCTTTAAATGGAAATCATAAAGTCTTTCAAAACAAGCATTACATTCATATACAGACTGATGGTAAATGCTCTTTAAAACGAAATGTCCTCACACACAGGTTTTTTATCACATCAAAAGTTCTGATATCGAAATGAACGGACACATGCAATAGAAACGATTGTTTTTGACGAATAAATACCAGGCAGTTAAAAAAATCCTTAATGAATTTGAAAAAATATTATGTTTGAATATAAATGGTAAGATTAGTACATATTTTCAAATAGAACAAATTATTTCTATGTAACTGCATATATGTCTAGAAATATACCACATACACGCGAATACTATTTCAATAATAACTACACAAACTCTTCTCCCTATATAGTTTTTAATAACATCCGCCTGAATTGTATAACGCTACTCAAAAAAAAACAACTTATTAAGTATAAAAAATGATTCTCAATCTGAAGACCAAAATATCCTTATTAAAGTTAGGTGTATTGGATATAAATATCAACATCAGTTTGGAACGCGTGACTTTGTTTTCGTTTTATTATACTCTTAAATGCCATAGGTAGATGAGTAAGAAGTTCATATATCAAGTTAATATGTTTGTATTGTGTTTTTAAATGGGGTATAAACTCCTCCAAAGGATGATGATTTAGTTATAAAATAACAGAAAAAAATGAGACAGTAATAAAATAAAAGGTTCATCATAATTATAAATGGTTTAAAATTCAATTTCGTAATTAAATTTCTCTACATGTTTTTCTAAAATGAAAACGATTTTTGTCATAGAAACTTGACTTTGATTCCAAGATGAAGCACATTCTGCAACTAAATTATTCTTAATTCCTGGGGCAGTATAAAAGAGGCAGCTGAAGTAAAGTTCAGTCCATATGGCGATTTTTTACTTGATATTTATTTTTAATTTTTTCAAGTGAATGCCCGCGATGATCAGGCCTTTATCAGTAATCTTGTATTGATCTGTAATGTTGTAATTTGTAAGGGGTTATGCACATATAATCTAGTTCAAGCCCAAAGTAGACTCCAGTTGAGTTCCAGCCAACTGCCCGTGCGACCTCTTACTTACTTATATACCATAAGCTTCCTTATCTCTTTCACGCATCCATGGCAAACTATAAATTTCTTATGGACTTATAAATTCCTAAGCAACTATTTATAATTTGATATTTGTATCAAACGTCTTAGAATGAACATATTCTCACTGGCATGTAATTTTGCAGGTGAAATGTCAGAGTTGCTTGAGAACGAATATTTAATTAAGCATGTACAATCAATAATCACTTCAGTTTTTGGGGTTAAAAATCTTTTTGTTTTATTTTCATAAGTAGACGGGTAAATGTTTGGCCATGATTTTCCTTCATATCTAAATGACATTGGTCCGCTAAATTCTAGTACAAGAATAGTAACAATACAATTATCTTCTACGTAACATTTTTCTTTGCAAATATTATAGTTATTTGATATTTTTTCCTTTTCTATTTGGAACATTTTCTTCCAAAATATTCTTTTGAAATGAGAAGAATAATTAGATTTTTGATCATGATTGTTATACATGTAGTTTTCAATATACACCCACTTATATAGTGCATTACTTATGATGTCTATATCATTTTACCGATGAACTCATTATTCTACATGAGTAGTATAAAATTGTACTGGCATCGTTTTGGAGCACAATTTGAGCATTATATGTATGTGTATGTTATAATGTATATAATATTAGTTTACATTTTTGTGTAAATATAAAATAAACTTTCAACTGTACGAAAACTGCTTTTTATTTCAGAAAACAACTTAAACAACATTTACAAACGTCATCCGAGTTACGTTTACCCAACCCATTACCCAATAGGCTGTTGGTTTGATCTATACCTAGGGTACATTCTTATGTCCTCGTTTAAATGTACACCTTTACTGGATACGAAATAGGAAACGGAATCGAGCGTTATTTCATTAGCTGCCAGCTTTTATAACAATTGACCTGATTTAATAAGTAAATACAGAAGGTTCCATTGGTGAGAAAATAGATTGAAAACATGAAAATCAATAAAAAAAATGTTGTTTTAGTTTGTGTGTGTAAATGTGAAATGTCACCTGACATTTGGATGTTTCGAGCGAGGAAAACAAATAGAACACTGTTCATAAAAGGGTAACAAATGGCGTTTCTTGTATACTTTTACAATTGTCTAAGTGTAAGACAGATGATTTAGTTTATACCATTTTATTTTAGCTCGATTTTGTAGAAAGTTAACCGTGTAGTAGTTTGGTTGTGTCTTTAACAACAAACTACAGTATTATATCTTCTTTCGGAAATATAATGGTCTTAGCGAGGAACTATAGTTGACTCGATCAGTTACAAAGTTGATGGTACGTTTTGACTGACAACAATCGATCACATATTTTACCTTATGGTATAACATGATCAATGACTGAGCATCAGTTAAGTAGATTTAATTACTCAATTAAACTTGGTTTGATTTTTGCAGACTGTGTTTTCAAAATAATTATCAATGCTGGGAAAAGTATGATGTCCATGACTTGCCAACCTTTCTTCCCCCTCCGCAGAGAAGTTCTGACGCTCATGACTGCTCCAAGGCGGTAACCCAAACACCTACTGTTAAGCAGTGTAAAAATGTTGAGGTAATTGCTTTGTTGTCTTTGCTTGCCTGATCATTATGCTTTATACAAAGGTTGAGTGACATATGCAAAAAAGTTAAACGTATGGAAGTATTAATGAACTTTATATAGAAGCCCTTTAAGGCAAGCTCACTTTTTAGAACTGAGCATTATAAATTTAAGTAGGGTAATGTTAAGTTATTATGAAATCATAGGAGGACAGCTGACATTAACGAAGTCGTACTTTTTGTCATTTTTATTTACGATACTACTTATGTAACGCCAAATATTTTACTTTACTGAATATATATATATATATATATATATATCATGAACTTTCCGATCCAAATGTAGGTGTCAATTCGCATCGGTGTTGTAAAAGTAACACCTGTTATCCGTGGACAATGAATATATTAATGTATTGTTTGTTATCTATTTTGATTGAATGCGACGTCGACTTCTATGATATTAATGTTGTATTTCAAAAAGACAACAACGACAAAAGCAACAACTGGTAATTAACAGAATGCAGTTCAATATCTTCTTCTTTATGATATCTTCTGCTGATATAAAAACAACATAAACGCGTCATTTTTCTCCCGCACTTACAGCACAAAATACTTATGTCACTGTAATTATAAATTTGTGCACGCGATCGGGCGAGAATGAAATACAACCGGCTAGATTCAAATCATATGTACGACATTTTATGACGGCAGAAGCTGAGTTATGGCATGCCTGATAATAATTATACGATAGGTATTATCTGCACGATTTAACTAGTTATACATACTGTTACCCACGGAAACAAAACAAATGTTCCTTCAGAAACTGATATAACATCGAGCAGGTAAGAAAATTGATAAACAAGTAATCAACTCTCGGACGACTAAATGTATAAAAATTGAACGTGATGTTAATATCATTATATAACAGGTCACAATTAATCAATTAAATGTATCGAGCCGTTGGCAACAGTAATTTTGAGCCATATACAATTTCGAAACATTTCAAAGGATATTGCTGGCTGCTTTATAAGATTTAAAATCAATCACTGATCTAACATGACACAACTATTTCAGTTAATAGTTAAGTTCTTTCATTCAGCTTATATAGCCGGTCCAGGAATTACCAAGTTTAAAATCGTTCGACCGTAGGCAAGATTAGCTTGATTTAAATATTATTTCCTGGAAATCATGTATAATATATTTCTATACACATGGAAACCTTTCAAATGTTGCAAAAATGATATGAGGTCACCAAACATCAAAAACACACATAATTGTACATCGAATGCCTTAAAACATTTTAACAAAACTGTTAATTAGTCACCGTAAGTTATGGTAAGCCATCCGTTCAAAGAATATAAAAATGTTCAATTGCATTTTGTAATAAAATACAGTTTGTAATTTTAAACTAAAATTTTACCGAAGCAAGAAATGTATATATCATATGGATCACCTTAAGTTTTCGAATGGACAGGAAGCTCTTTGATATACATAAATTTAAAAAAAGTAAAGGCATTCTTTCGACCTTATACCTACATACTTGAATGATGTATGCGAGACGCAGGCAACTTTCAGCGATGGAGAACAGTGTTTGTATCTATGTACGTATATATGTCTAGTCTTGTATCACTCTTTCAGAAGAAGATTAGAGGTACACACATGATGTCAAAAGTGTTTGTTGTTGGCCAGATGTTTGTTGGTGAACGTGTGTCAGATGATTCGGATTGAAAAAAACTTGTCTTTTGTTTCTCGTGCATTTTGGTTACATGAGGAAGGAGAACGTTTTTGTTATATGTTACTCGTTAGTGTTTGTTATTTGTTTCGCTTCTTTAGTCAGGTAAATGAATATTTGTTAAGATATCATTAAAAAATGAAATAATACAAGTAAATAAAACTAAAAATGTATGCGGATCAAAAACGAAGTATATCAATAACTGACTGTATTTCAAATTGAAAAGTTTATTATTTAAACTAAACACTACAGAATAACAGCAGCTCAAATACTTTGCATATCATTCTAAAGTAATATTGTTTATGTCTTTTGTGCGGCTCGTTTTCTGGAAAATTCTAGGGCAGAGTTAGACTGGAAAACAATTTGTTTGTCAAAAAAGGAGTGAAACCGGGATAAATGAAAGACAGGGGATTTTCTGCCGAGTGACATTTGCAAATCACTTTCCTCTAAAATGTCCCTATGAGAAAGCTGCAGCGGAAATTTACTTCCGGTCAAAATCCCGGGCGATTAGGCATGAAATGATAATAACTAGCTCAGAACACTGCTACCATACTGTTGAAATTGTACACTCTTTTTCCATTCTAATTCAGATCACATTCACCGTATTGCCATTATGTCGCAAAATGGTCTCCCAAAACTCATTTTAAGTATGACAATAATGGTCCTGCAGGGCTGGTGTTTGTAACAACACCTTAAGTAAACAATATCACGCCCACCTTTTCTTCCCAACTGCGCCAACTCCGTTATTCATGGTCCTTTTCGAAAACAATACGGAAGCTAATGGAAAGCACAGTAATATGCAAACTGTCAAAAATGAAATAAGAAACAAACACTCTGTTCTTAATTCAATGCACTTGTTTCGATTAATACACTGATTTTAATATGTCAAAATGCATAAAGGTGCATTTGTCGCGGTATGTTGTATTCTCTTTCTCTTCCATCATTGTACAGGGCCCACACGTTAGCATTGTCGTTCAAAGTGACTGGACAAGGTTTAAGTGAGGCGTGACCAGTGCAAACATTATTTAGAAATTGACAGGTATTTATGGAAAAGTCTGCACAGCCCCAGTTTTTAAAGATTCCAGGGAGTCTGCTGTTTTCATTTGGTCTAATAGCTGGTGCCATTGACATATTGAAGACGAGAGGAAGGCGTCCTGTAGGTAGTCCATTTGTTACATGGGGACGATGTAACGGACCTCATGACCTCTATATGAAGTAGTAGCTGTGTGTAAGTATGGTGCAGCAGGAATGTCTACAAGGTTGATGCGGTACATCATAGTCAGCTTAATTTGCATATATAATAGACATAGATAAATTAAATGAAAATCTTAGCCACAAAATACAGCCATATATTTCACCTTGACAACATTGAGAATCATAGGAATGTTTTATACACAGTTATATACATAATTATACAGCAGTGACATCAAAGTTAAAATAGAAACTGTTTGTGCAATTAGTCAACACAGTCAGGAAGTTATTTCAGTGATTCTATGCGATTGATATCAATAGCCAAACTTATATAGACAAGTAGTGAATATTGCTTAAGGGTCTTTCTTACTTCTCTGTATTTAAAAATGGGTATGAGCTAGGCCGGTATCCATACACAATATTAAAGTTATGTCTTAACCCAAGTCGATTTCCTATATACTCAATAATAGGACAATTGAATTAACGACACAGGTGTTTTAAATTATATATATAAAGTATGCATATCGCATTTTTTTGCAAAATATAAAGTAATTTTTAAATAATTAAATATTTCATGTGACCACTGCGATACTAAACTAAAATTACCAAAGTCAGTTATAACCGTATCTGCTCTATGAATACCGTTCCATTATGCTTAATCCCTATTCTTTTACAAACACTGGTAAATCAAAATTTCGTTCAGAGTAAGGGGCCTATGCCAAATGGTTGTGACCCTAAGCTACGTCTCTTTAACGTCGATTCTTGGATATTCCCCTGCATTTAAGGGATGAATCTTGGTTACAAACCTAGAACCTGTCGGCCGCTTCAATCAAAATTTTAGACGATCTTAGCTGCAAATTGAAATTATCTTAGTGTCATACGTTTTTAAATTGGTATACATACACATTTGTGCGAATTGATCCTTCGCCAGTAATAAAATTAACAAAGAGATCCGATAATAAGATGGTTTTTTAAGTACCAAATATATAAATCGCACTCAGTGTTTTGTTTGTATTTTTGTCGTAAAGGCAAACAGTTTGGTCCTTATCGTAGTTAACAGATGAGATTGACAATATCTCTCATATTTCAATCACTTTTCTGGAGCGGTTGATAAAAAAAACAATGCAACTAATTTATTACTGTTTTTAGTATCGAAGAATTAACCAGTACAAAAACATTAATTCTAGACTTCTTGTGATCAAATTTCACGCTGTTTAACCGCAGATATCGACTGTTCTGGGAACTAAAATAAATATAGTATTTGTAGTAGGAATGGCATACGCTTTATCCACGTGTTTGGAATTCTGTTTAACCACTCATGCTAACCATATATATATATATATATATATATATATTACTTCAAAACTAACAACGCCTACTCATAAATTGTCATTAAACGATATGAGATTACTTATAAACTTCTAGTCCTGATATTCATAAAAAGTAAAATACAAGGTTTTTGCAAAGGAAAATCATGCAGTTAAAATAGTTCTTGTTAAATTGAAAATGGTCATCTTAAATATAGATATAAATCAATTAAAGATATTAATCTATCGGAAAATATAAATATTCAGGATGTAAGATAAAATAAAAATAATTTCAATTTAAGGCGCATAAATACGCATGTACAGATGAAAATGTATTAGCGTTATTTTGGCGCTTTTTGAACTGAGTAATTTGTAGCCAATTAGCTATTGAAAAACAATCATAACAGTTATTAACTTTAAACGCTAATGTTTTTAATGACATAGGTTTAAGAATCCAAACGATCAAGCGTTTATACTCCAAATAATCGAGTTGTTAATTCTCCTTTCTGCACTCCGATGTACGTACTCCGAATCCGCTCCCATTTTGATATCCTATACTTCATATATCTAATATAACTGCCCCCTCCACAGTGTGAAACATCCTCCGCAAACATTGTATATGGCCACCCAAGTACAATGTATTAAATATAAACACATGAATGGTATCGTCAACATCAGCTTGGAACACGTGACTTTTTTCGATTTACTATACTCGTAAAAGTCTGATATTTTTCATACAAAAAGGAAGTTTCACATATAGAGACAAACTTTCAATGTTTATTTATACGACAGGTTAATAAAGTGTCCGTATAGTGCTGATTCAATTACATTAATACAGAAATAAGGGAAAATGAAACTATATAGAGTATGATTATATCACATTCATGATCTATTAAATGTCATTTTCGTATTTTAATGATATATGTTGTTTTTTTTCTCTTACAGTTGATAACATATTAATCTGAGGTTCATGAGTTTAATGACTGAAATAAAAATCTGTATTGCTGGGTCTATATTTTAGAAGCATATAAAGTAAATTTCAAACTATTTTAATTTAAGGTTACCGATTATTTATTTAGACTGTCGGCTTTTCGATGTTTGTGGTCAGCATTTTATTTTGTCCAGTGAGAAGGCCGTTTACCGCACGTTTTCCAATACATCGCTTAATCAACAGTTTTTTATTATCAAATCAGGAAACCCATACATATTTACAATGGTTGACCTATAAAAATCAAAAATCAAATGAAAACTATTAAAAATTTAAGATTTTGTGTATTTTATCACACAAACCAATGCTTATGCAACTGTGTCGTATAAAACCATTTATTTTGCAAGTACATTCTTACAACCTTTAAAAATGCACGTTTAATTTGGATTTCTTGTGACCACTTGTAAGTTTGTTTTTATTTGAAAGGCAATGGCATGTTGAGAACTAATATTTTTAATAAATCATCCAAAAGAACATTTTAAATAAAGTTTTTGGTTTTGCAATTTTTATTATTTGATTTATTCTTTATGCCTATATTGTATTTTTTCTATGCATAAAAGCTTTTTTATAAATCTTTTGATACATTTTATACATATCATTACCTTACTTACAAAACAAAATGATGCAAAATTGATATGAGGTGGTCCGAAAGTCACCTAGTTGTATATTTCATACGTTTGTTGTAATATCAATATGATAATATCTACATTTCTTGAAAATGAGAATGTTAAAAAAACATTATCCTTAATATGTTGTGATCAGATTTGGATACAAACAGTTTTTATAGATCTTGAATAAACGTATTCTATCTTTGAAATAAAGTAGTAAAGGGAATTGTTGAATATAACGAGACAGTACCCTTATAAGTAGACGCTTCTGGTATAGTATGTGCATTACAGCATCATTTAAGCTAATTCCATTATTGAGGGAATACAAAGTATCACAGATTGCTTAACAGGCAGTCAGAATGGTTTCATCTGCGGTAGAACAAGGAAGCGTATAGTAACATGGGTCGATTTACTGCTGTTTCTTCACGTGTGAAACAAAATGTCCTAAAATAAGGAATAGATGGCTACAAAACAGTCAAAACTTTTTGTTTTAACGTACCCTATGACAGCTGAAATTCATAGCTGTAACTCCATTGCCAAACAACCAAAGCGAAAAAAGTATCAAGCTCGTGACATTGTTCGGGTTTAAAATGAGAAATCCATGCATCGTTTATTCATTAGTGAAGTTCACAATGATTGAAATTTACCACTAAGGCCGACTCTCGAGAACGAGTACAGATTTATTACTAGTCATTTTATTTTTTAACATCATTTAATTACTTAAGTAATTTGTGAAAATAACAGTGGTAATAAATACATACCTTCCACCACCATACAAATTTGAAAATAAGTAAATAAAGAGTTACAGTTTTGACACATGCATTTACCATTACGTATTTTAGTTTAGGTAACGTCATTAACCAGCTGTCGCTATTTGATTAAGTTTATAAGTCGAAAGAATAAAGTGTGTTATTGTCAAATGTGTTAAGTTTTTTCCGATGATTCTTGAAAATGTTGTTGTCATAATACTAATCAATGAACCACTTCTACTTGAAAGTCCTGATTTTTTTTTTGTACAGTTGAATGACAGAACACCACCATTTATTGATAAGCAGTGTTTTGTTGTTTAATATGCAATTTTTATGTTGTCCTTGGTTGTAATGTAAAGCTTTGAACTTAATGCTCTTAACAAGTTCATATTTAAAGTTGTGATTATATTTTTATTACATAGCTTGACGCGGTGATTTCTATTTCGTCGTGGGAAATGTAACAATGCCTTTATGAAGAAGCACTTTAACGCAATATGATATTTCTGAAGTGATCGCGTGTAAGCATTATTAAGCTAAAATGGGATAGTTTTCCGACAAAATGACACCAGCGTCTAGATGATACGATTAGTACATGTAATCGTGATTTATTCTATATTAATAAACGAAACTCCTTATGTAACGCCAAATATATAATATGTATTTTACGGAATATATTCAACATGTAACGGCATAAGCTTTCCAAGATAGAAATAAGCCTCCATATTGTTGTTATCAAGTTCAACTATTACAGCTTAGCACAAACAACCCACATAAACGTAAGGTCTTTTGTGGTTAATGTTTTATGTAACATGTTTCAGCTTTATATCGGTGATGGCATTTCTAAACAAAACTAGACGGGGCAGGCCAAACTTTCGTTTATAATGAATTTTCATGAAATCTTTTTTTGGAAACCTGCACAATGTGACATGCTCAGCCATTATGTACTGATGTTGTGGTCCAAGTAGGGCTAATTTGAGAAACACGGCACTACTCATACGAAATATGGAGCTTTAAAACATTCCCGAATATCAAGTACATGTTCATTGTCCGTTGGTGTGCGATCATGTTGAACTTTTTTATGCTATCCGTAGACAATATAGATGATAATTAATTGTATGGGTGGTTGTTTGTTTTGACCGAATGAGATAGTGAACGCCCAGATGATTAAGGTTGTATTTGAGGGAGAGAAGAAGACAAAATCTGGTGATACTGCGAAGGAAATGAAAATCTGTGATTTCATGTTGCTACCTGCTTGGGTGAAACAACAACATAAACGTGTCATTTTCTTGCTGTGTTAACAGGAAAATAACGCGTCTGTCATTCAAATAATAATATTGCGCACGCAACAAGGCGAAACAATTATTGGCGGCTAGATCCTCTATGGCAGAGTTATGGCATGTTTTATAAAGTTAAACCATATTTGTATAGTGCCTGCACGATTTATCTAATTATTAAACATGCTATTGAATTAGAAATCAATGTTTATTTTTTATAAAACACAGCAAGAGTTCTTGAAAATGCATGTTGGGGTAGTTCAAGGAAACAAAACAAATCATTCAAAAACAAATGGTCTAGTCCTTAAAGTTATTTGTGTGCATATCTTGTCCAGCGATTATGTTGGTATATTTGTGTCGAAGGATGTCTGAAGTTTATCTTTAAACGCGGATGGACAGCTGTAAAAAAATGTAGGTTACAATGAAAACCAAAAAAACAAAAAAAACTAAGGTGTCCGCTGTTTTAGGAGTCTATATTTATCATAACTCTTTTATTAATGATACAAACGTTTTTTTTTGTTTAAATCGGATAATACCCCGAGCAAGAAAGAACATGGATAAAGAAGTGCTCAACTCACGTACGACTTGGTGCCTACTAATTGACAGTGATATTAATGGCATATATTAACGGGGTAAACTGAGATTTCTGATGAAAAAAAATAAGCATGTCAGTTAAATATATCGAGCCTTTGGTGACAATGATAAATATTGAGGCCAGGTGATTATACATAAAAATAAAACATGAGAGGGTATTGCTATCTACTTTCTAAGATGTAAAATCAATACATTAAAATAAAGGACATAATCAACAATTTCAGTTTATAGATTTTTCCCCAAATCAGCTAATTTAGCAGCACACTAAATAACCAATTTTAATATCGTTCAAGGCAAAAACAGCTTTTCATGATTGTAATATTGATTTCTGAATATATTTTCATAATCTTTCCCAAAACATTTCGAATGTTGCCAATATAATATCGGGTCACAAAGCATCCGATACCAACATAATTAAATATAAGATGACTTAAACTATAAAAGGCCTTACACAATATCAGTTAATACGTTCACCGCTACCTAAGTTTTCGAAGGGACACGAAAGCTGTTTGCTAAGTGAAACTATAAAAAATATAGACATATTTTCGACCTGACACTTACAAACTTGAATGGCGAATGCGAAATGTTGGGACTGTGTGATGAGAGGGAATATTATCTTCATATTTCATATGTATTTACTGCATTTCTAGTACCACCCTTCATGAAGATGTTCAATAGTAAAACATGATGTAAAACGTGTGTGTCATAAACTTAATGAAATTGATATGTTTCGGTTAAGAAAAACTGGTCTTTTGCTTCTCATGCATACGTCGTTTGAAAACAAACAAGGAGGGCGATGCTTTAATTTATTCATTTATACTCTTTTTACGTCTCTCTCTCTCTCTCTCTCTCTCTCTCTCTCTCTCTCTCTCATTCTCTCTCTCTCTCTCTCTCTCGAACTTAGTCTACCTCATAGGCTTTTTCTCCCTCTTCCCCTCTTTCTGCTATATATTTCGTCCTTATTTTCTGCTCCCCCCTCTTACTACCCTTTTTCTCGCCCAGGCTTGCCATCTCCTAACCCCCGCTTACTACCCTAACTCACGTCCTTTATCACTTCCACTTACTCCTAGTTTCTGTTATCCCTCTCGTGTCAATGTATCGATCCTTTTTCCTTCCTCACCAACCTCCCTACACTTATTTTAACTTGATTTTTATTATTTTTATACCTAATTATTAAGATCATTTAACGCTTTTTTTCTTTCAAACAAATCTTCAGAACGTGAAAAAGGTGGCAAAAATATGATATGAGTTGATTTGGAAGATGGAAGACAAAAAGGCTGCAAAAGTGGCGGTGCCCAAGAAAGACAACACTATTTGCATAAACCCTTAATGAAATGTATTGCTGGAATGTATATTAAACCTGTGTCTGAATGCATGTTTCGAAAAAATTGTGTTATGGTGACATACATTTTCTGTCTGTCCTTCTATTTTATGTAATTAATTAGACATCCGTAACGTTACTGTCAAAAGGCTCAGCTGCCTTCACTAAAACTTTTTTATGCCATTGGTGTTAAATTGCTGTCCAAAAGAGTAATTATTTTGTAGGTTCACTAGACATTTGGTTGCCATTTTGAAAAATATTTCTGTATTAGACGTGATTTTTTTCTAAAAAAATATATTGATTTTAGAGAACTTTGTTTACATTATCATATCTATGTTCCATAATAACCACGATGTAACGAAACTTCTTGTATTTTATAAACCATTATTGAATACCATCCAAGTGGTCTTTATTTATTACTTATTACAGAACACGTACAAGGACATATTATTACCACCTAAACAGTTCAATTTAGAACTACATGTAATTGACATATGAAACAAATCTGATAACAATCATCCTATGATGCAGTTTAAAACCACTACGCGAGAAATGATGGATCAGTAATGTTGAATTAAATGACAAACTGCTTCCAAGGTGTATACAACGTAACATATTGATAATATCAGAGACGCTAACCAAAACAAATGCATGAATAATATGACAATCAAAACAAAATGTAGCAAACTGCTTAACGACTAGCTCTTTTAAGCTTCGGAAGTTTTGGAATACGATGTAAATATAAGTTAAAACTGCTAGTTAAACGGATCAATGAAAATATAAAAATGCTAGAACAATCAAAGGGTCTTAACTTTTACAACGATGCTTGTTAAAGCTACGTATCAAAGACAACCAGAACCAGACACGATACACAACGCTGAAAGACAAGACATGTTACATAACTATTGACAAATCGTCAATGTTGATGATAGGTAAATTACGGGAAAGAACGAACAAATGCTTGATGCCTGTGTGGACAGTCGCTTATTGTTTATGTGTGTATCACGCTTATTGACATTCTTTCCTCTTCGGCCCAAGCGTTGTACTTAACTTTCAGTGCCGTTAAGGCCCAAGTCTATTGTCACCATAAAAAGGGTTTTCCTTAAAAGTCAGACTATTTAGATAATCCATGAATGTTCAAATGTAGAATCAGTAAAGTGGGTTTCTTCTTTTTATTGCCATTTTGCATTCATTAATGAACAATGGATAACTGTGATTTTCATTTGGATTACTCCTTTTTCAAAATTTAAAAACCCTACAAGAAGCATATTTAGAAAAAAAATAAAAACATTGTTTAGCTTGAACGTGCCTTAAGAAGTTTCGAAAAAAATTGGCGAAGCAATACCCTTTCAAAGGAGACCAACGTTATATACGGAAAAAAAGCATCAAGATTTAACACAATATCATATCACTCCATCAATATTGTAGGTTAGGGGGTAAGCAGGTGAACTTTTTAGGGATATACAGGGGAATGGATCCGGAAACTTTATCGATTGAAAGTGAAGCTGTAAACCGTATGTGGTTTTCTATGTCCCGTTTATAACACATCTTGTCACCTACTTACACCTTTCTGTGTATATCCCGTTCATAACCTGATTACATATATCAAATATAATTATTAATATAAAATGGAAAATAGACACCATTTTGGTACGATATAATTTAGTGACCCAGTATGGAGGAATAAGGGGTCTCCACGGGAACAGTCCTGGACCAATTGCGTCATGCATGTCAGAGACGTTACAAGCAAAATTGTCAATCGGATACCGTAAGTTGAATATGTTGATTTCACTAATTGAGTTTAAATGATGGACTGGTTTCATGGGATATACAATTTATGTAATAGAAACCATCTAAGACGCTTATGAAGACAAATGATAGTTCCATTTGTCAAGGGAAAACGTTATAATAGAACAAATGACAAGAACAAATGAGGATTTTGATTCCGAAACCTCATATGCTTTCATGTGCGAAGTAGGATATCATGACGTTTTAGTCATGGTAGTTTAGCTTTTAACCTTTGTTTTTTCTTTTCCATTTCCACTGATACAAATCTTCCAAGCATAAATGTGGGCGCGTAATAATAGATTCATACGATACAAAACGGAATCACCGAAGTACATACCTTCGACATGTAAGCTTCGGTAACAGGTCAGCACTAACAAGAAAAAACAACATATTTAAAAACACATTATTTCATAGTACAAAAGTCCTCAAATGACAAAAATTACATATATATAAAAATCGCACCGATTTAGTGAATACAACATTATTGCCTACTATGAACAAAAAACTATCCGAAAGGTTTAAAACAAGTAGGTCAATGGCGGTTATTCATGTTACTAGATTACACGGGATATCAATCATAAATGCATGCGTAGTCAACCATACACGAATTATAAAACTTAAATACACGTGATCTGATCCTCACGCGAGATCTCAAAATACCAAAACGAGATTTAAACCTTCCACGAGATCTCAACCTTAAAATTATACCACAAAGACGATTGCTAAACTACTACACTTTAAATAGACAATTTGAAATGCCATAAAATGTTCCTTTTACGCGAAACAGAATTTGAATTGATTTTCTTAAAAAAAGCCATGATGTTTATAAATTCAATTTTCAAGACAGGTTTAACGTTTTCTATATCTAAATATTAAAATATACTGCGTGATTGAAAAAACTATTGCATCAAGCTGAAACTAAAAAGATACCAGGGGAAAACCCTGATGAAAGCAATTGTGGCTTTTAACATGCATCATGGGGATATTGACGAAGACAGTTCAAATTAATAAAAACAGAGTCGATGAATTCATCTCAAATTTGTCTTTTTGCGTGAACGGTTGCACCAGCGAGGCGGAATTTTAATGATATTAGGAGTTTCAATTTCAGCGGTTGTACCTCCGAAATTAATTTGATTTGAGTTTTTGCTTCCATTATTTAAACATGAGATGGATTCATTTTGAAAAGGATATAGCAGACAGTTACAAACCAGATTTATATACTGAAGGCTCGACAAACTATTTGAGAACATACAAGGATACACTTCGTGGTCATTTGCACGAGAGTTATTCAGCTCATTTATTCCCGTCTTTAAGCAAGCTTGTATGTATACTATTTCTTGACCAACGTTGAAATTTAAGAAACAAATGGGTAGCCAATCTTAAAATTGACCGTTCCAAGGCGATACCTATCATACCTTGATAAACACAACTTGTTTCTATATAGTATATAGTTACTGTGTTGTTTTAGAGGAGTTTGGTACTGCTATTCCATGTTTCTGATTTGTGATTATTTGTCTTTGCGTTCTATGACATTGGCGTTTAACCTGTGCCATTGAGCGGGGATAAAGTTTAAACTTAAGGGTCCAAGGTTTGTTTCTGGAGTTTTTTATATGAATATTGCTAATAAAGCCTTTTCACAATATCAGTTTTAACACTCATATTGATTTGCCACACTTAAGTTTGCCACACAAAAATAATATTATGAAACATGAAAGAGTCCCTTCAAAAGTAAAAAGTAAAACTATTGTTGGCCATTGGTCATATCTCAAATGACAGAAATTAACTTTTGTAACAATAATAATTCCCATTTTCTCCCATTATACTAATGTGAAATGGTCACAACCAATATGCCAAAGTATAATGACGCCTACATTTTCCTGCCTTTTTAAAGTGTTCATTTCCCGTTTCACCTACAATTGCAGAAATTACATAACAACTATAAGCCTGATTAGGTTATAACTTTAAACCAAGGGGAATATAGTTGCAAATGAATTCAGACAATCCATCCCCCAGTCTTCTTCCGTAAAGTGTGGTCAACACCTTATTACTCCAAAACATCCCATAAAGGTTGTATTTTTTACTGGCAGAGAATTTCTATTAACTTAAAGATTAAACATTTCAAAATCATATTCTCAAAAACTGCATTGCCAAACCTTTGATATTTTGTATGTAGCTTCAGGCAGTGGTATTGTACAAGAAATGTTCAGATAATGCCTCTAATGTCCAAGCTGGCCACTCACCGGGAACCCAAGATTTCTATATAAAACACACACTTAAATCTCAAAGCATAGACCCTAGATAAGCAACGAACTTCATCTTATTACAACCAATAAGTACCTTAGTAATAACGTTTTAGAATCCACTTCCTTCAATAGCAAGCAAAGGCTTCATGATCAACTTCTATATCTATAGTAACCAATGACTTTCTAATGAACTAATTAACTTTCTAAGCAACCTTTTATCTGTTACTTATAACAAGTGTCTAAGAATATAATATATTCTCCCTGAGATGTTTTTACAGATGAATTGTCAGATTTGTTCGGCTTCGAATAGTAAATAAAGCATGTACAATCAATTATTACTTCACATTTTAGTGTTGGGGAGCTTTTTGTTTCACTTATATTAGTAATTGAGTAAATGTTTGGCCAAGAATTTTCTTCATTTTTCAATGGCTATTGCTCCATTAATTTCTATTAAAAAACTCAAATTCGAATTCAAAATTACTCTTGTTTCTAATATTCTTATGCACCAGGCAATTGTTACCACACACCCCTCCCCAGGTCCGGGGAATAGCCGGGACTTTGACTTTCGGTCCAGCCAACCCGGGGTAAAATCCCCGCGAGGACGAACTGATGGTTAAACCCCGGCCAAATGCCCCCGCACCCCAAAGACTCTATATAAGACCCAATCTCCGCTAAATTTGGCGCTATGACAAAACCACCGCAGTCACCCGGCCCTGCGGGGGCACCTGGAAAGTAAAAACACGGCCCTTTTCCCCGGCTATCCCCGGTATACCCCCGGACCTGGGGGCCGTGGTTCAAATTGACTGGTGCATAAGCATCAAATATTTTTTGTTATGTAATAAAAAAAATATTATTTTTTTAATATGTTCATTGAATATATTCTGAAATTATATTTTATATGAGTTTTAAAAAAAACATAACAAAAAACTGTCACATTTTTTAACATAACTTGAGCATGCATTCTGGTAGTAATCCGAGGACACATGTGTGACTTTATAAAACAGCAACAATAACGCCATATTCATTTGTTGCATTTACAGACAAAATATTGATGTCACTGTAATAATATTATACTGCATGCGACAGTGCGAGAGAAAAAACAAGCGGCTAGATTCCCTTCGTATAAAGCAGAGATATGGCATGTTTGATGATAATTATACCAAATTTATATATTTCCTGCACGACTAATCGAATTATGAAACATGCTGTTGAGATTAGAAATCAGTGCAACTTAATCTATAAAATACAGCATGAAACCATCTTTATAGCTGATGTTGTTTTTGAGTTAATAAAGGTCTGCAAGCGCCCTATAGTGTTTGAATTATGTCTTGACCCCTTCACATCCCCAAGTTTGACTGAAACCTATTTTAATGCCAAAGGCGAGTTTTATTCCAACCGTTTTGTCGGATATTCGCCAAATTAGTAAATTTTAACCCCAAATGCCGCAGGCCCTACCATGTATGACATCTAGAGTGGTCCCAAAGCTCCTTACAGTGTTAATTTCATGTTCTACAACTCTGTTTTAAGTTAGAATACTCTTCCTTTAGAAACAACATTAGGTGACGTCATTGTGACGTCATGACGTCATGAACTTGCTAAGCTACATGAGTGTGTAATATATCTGCGTGACTACTTATTGTGAAGTCTGAATAAAGTGTAAACTATCCAGTGGTGTTGGTTTATAATATCTGGATTAAAGATTAACAATGGTAGCAGAGGCGTATTAAAGAATCCTCGGAGGAAATCAATGTAGTGTGGTGTGATTTTGGAGTTTCAGCAGAGAATTAAGCTTCCAAGTAGGGAATTCAGCATGACAACTAGGATAAATCCCCCAGTATTTGGAAAAGGAAAGAACTATGAAAGATTTAAGCTAGAGATTTTGGCATGGAAAGAAATCACAGATTTAAGCAAAGAAAAAAAAGGCATTGTTGTGGCATTTACACTTCCTGAAAATGATGAATCACAAATTCGGGAAAAAGTTTTTGACCAACTTAGATTGGATGAATTAAAAGGGTATGACGGTTTAAATGTTCTAATTAATTTCCTGGATCAGCATCTTGCTAAGGATGACCTAACTGACACTCTGGAGAAATTTGAGGACTTTGAAGACTTAAAAAGGTTAGAAGGACAATCTATCAATGAATTTGTGGCTTTGTTTGAATCTAAGTATCGAAAGATAGAAAAGAAGAATATGACACTGCCTACTGAGATACTGGCTTTCAAGCTACTAAGGAAGGCTAACATTTCAAAGGAGGAGAAGTTGCTAGTACTAACTGGTATGAACTATGACAATACGAAGACACTTTATGAGGAAGCCAAGAAGTCTCTTAAAAAATTCAAGGGCAATGAAAATGAATCATTAAACAGCCACGCAAGTATCAAGCTAGAACCAGCATTTCTGGCAGCCAACGAAGAGGCTCTGCTTGCAGCCGGGTATTCAAAAACTCGGAGTGGCTATAAAGGCTATCAGGGTAATTACAGTAATGAGAGAGGAAGCATTTGGCAGCTAGGAAAACTGGGAAAATCCAATGGGAGAGAGAACCAGAGAGGAGAGTTTACCATGGAAAATAGAAAGAAGGGATTGATAAAGAGCATGAATCCCACAGGACCAGATGGTAGACCATTGACATGCAAATCATGTGGGTCTTTTAGACATTTATTGCCTTCATGCCCAGATAGTTGGGAAAATATGAAGAGAGTTCAAGCGGTTGAAGAAGAACACGCTGTTCTATTTACAGGGTATGATAAAAACGAGGTCAGACGCCTGGGGGTTGATGCTCGAAACTGTGCAGTCCTAGAAAGTGCTTGTAGCAGTACGGTATGTGGAAGCAGTTGGATGGACAACTATATAGCATCTTTGGACAAGACAGACAGAGAGAAAGTGTTGCAATCAGAAGGTCAGAGAATGTTTAAATTCGGAGGGGGGACCTGCCTGAAATAAAAAGGTGAGTTTAGAATACCTGCTGTAGTTGCTGAAAGGCGGTCACCATAAAAACTGATGTCGTAGAGTCAGACATTCCGCTACTACTCTCCCGCACTGCAATGAAGACAGCAGTAATAAAAATGGATCTTGAAAATGATACAGCAACAATTAAGGGGCAGGAGGTAGCGCTGAACTTAATAACATCAGGTCATTACTGTATTCCGATAGATAAAACAGTGGAAGTTCTGGTAGAAAAAGTGTTTGCAGTCAAGCTCGAGAATTTGAACACACAGGAGAGATACAAAACTCTTCTGAAACTGCATCGACAATTTGCACATCCTCCAAAGAAAAGGTTGGCAGCACTTTTGAAGGATGCTGGGATATGGAAAAACGATTATGAAGAAGATCTTGACCAAATTGAAAACAGATGTGAACTTTGCAAAGTATATGCCAAGACTCCTTCAAGGCCAGTAGTAGGTATGCCAATGGCCTCCAAGTTTAACGAAAAGGTTGCAATGGACCTAAAACAATGGAATGGGCGGTGGATTTTACACATCATAGACATGTGGTCAAGATATACTTTGTCTATTTTTGTAGACAGAAAGAAGCCGTGCAATATCATAGACGCATTAATGAAGGAATGGGTTGGGAAATTTGGAGTGATGGGATCTTTGATGACAGACAATGGGGGGGGGGAATTCAACTCAGACGACATAAGGGAATTACATCCATAATGAACATTCAGTTATGTACCACGTCAGCTGATAGTCCGTTTCAAAATGGATTGTGTGAAAGAGTGCATGCAATTACTGATATGATGTTGACCAAGTTTCATGCAGATAACACAAAGGTAAACTTGCAGACACTCCTATCATGGGCAAACATGGCGAGGAACTCTTTGCAAATGTGAAACGGTTACAGAAGCCATCAACTTGTCTTTGGCCAGAACCCCAACATTCCACAAGCAGTGAAGAGTTTGCAAAGCATTTGAATGTATTGCATGCAACTCGAAGGAAGGGCTTTTATACAGTCTGAAGCTGATGAAAGAGTAAGAAGAGCACTCAGAAATAAGGAAAGAGCTTCGGAACAGTTGTTTGAACATGGAGACCGTGTATTTTACAAGAGAGAGGGTCGAGAACGTTGGCTTGGACCAGGAAAAGTAGTTTTCCAAGATGGGAAAGTGGTGTTTGTGCGACATGGAGCAGTGTTTGTACGTGTATCTCCCAATAGACCACAAAAGGTGAACACTTTTTTGGACAGTGGAGGAGACAAAGATGTCAGTGAGAATCAGAGTTTAGATGCAGGACGAAACAATGCTCAGCCAGAAATGAAGATCACAAGTGATCAACAAATGATTTCTCAAGAATTACCATCCGAACAATTGAATGATGACATACAAACAAGGTTAGAGGAGACACAAATAGTGTTAGGCAGAGAAAGACAGACACAAGATACCAGACAGGATAGAAAAATGCTGAAATCCAATGATAATATTCAATATAAAGAACCAGACACTGATGTATGGATCCATGCAAAGGTTCTTTGGAGGGCAGGAAAGGCAACAGGGAATAACAAACACTGGTACAACATTATGGAAGATGATAGTAAAGAGAAAAAGAGTATCAATTTGGATCAAGTTGAATGGGGACATCTGACTGATGATGTGCATCTAGTGTTGAAGAACAGTAATGTTAATGATAATGTCTCTGAGGCAAAAATTGCAGAGTTACAGAAATTGAGACAATTCAGCACATATGAGGAGGTAAAAGATTGTGGCCAAAGTACTTTATCAACTAGGTGGGTCATAACTACAAAGAATGAACAGACAAAAGCTCGCCTTGTTGTTAGGGGCTTCGAAGAAGAATTTTCAATGCAATGTGACAGTCCGACAGTGGGAAAAGGAGCCATGAGAACATTTCTTGCTCTTGCGTCCGTCAACAACTGGATTGTTAAGACGACCGACATTAAATCAGCATTTTTACAAGGTCAAGAGATAAAGAGAGATGTTAACATAAAGCCGCCAAAGGACTGCGAAAATGCTGATGGAATTATCTGGAAGTTACGTCATGGATTGTATGGACTTAAGGATGGTGCAAGACAGTTTTATCTGAGTGTAAAGGAAGAAGTACTGAAACTCGGATGCCAAATTTCTAAAATGGATCCTGCAATGTTCCTTTTGCATACAAATGGAAAGTTGAGCGGAATCATATGTTGCCACGTTGACGATTTTTTGCATGCTGGAGATGAATGCCTTGAAAGAATTATGACAAGTCTGCGAAAAAGATTTGTAGCGGAAAAAGTAGAGGAAGGAAGTTTTAATTATATTGGATTCAAAGTCATGCAACAGTCCAGAGAATTTTTTCTTGACCAATCAAGGTATGTAGGAAATATAAAGAGCCAAACTTTAGATACAAAGCGGGTGCAGCAGAAAGAAGACTTTCTTACAGCTGAAGAACAAACTAGTTACAGACAAATTATTGGTCAGATCAACTGGGCTGTACAGGGAACTAGACCGGACATGGCATTTGAACTCATATATTTGAGTACCAAGTTAAAACAAGCAACTGTAGGTGATTTGTCAAGGGCTGTAAAAACAGTCAACAGATTGAAAGATGTAAGATCGATTATTTCATTCCCAAGACTTAGCAGAAATGTCGGTGACTGGAGAATCGTGGTATTCACAGATGCTTCTCTGTGTAACATCAACAACTGGACTGGAAGTACTGTAGCCTTTGTTGTGTGGTTAGCTGACAACCAGGGAAAATGTTGCCCACTTGATTGGCGTACAAACAAGATTAAAAGGGTTGTTCGGTCAACAATTGCTGCTGAGGCACTCAGTCTACAAGAAGGTCTTGAATGTGGCTATTACTATAGACAGATGCTAGAGGACATTATGAAGCTTCAAAGAAACACTATACCAATAATTGCTCATGTCGACAACAAGAGTGTCATTGATGCTGTGCATTCCACCAAGTTAGTTGATGACAAGCGCCTGCGTGTCGACATAGCAGCCATCAGTGAATCTCTGTCCAGGAATGAAGTAAAGGAGATACGTTGGTGTCCGGGTAAATACCACCTTGCAGACTGCATGACCAAACAAGGAGCTTCCGGTTTCAATCTGCTAGAAGTGTTCCATGGAGGGCGATTTTCAGAAGAATTTATATAGACTGTGTTAATATTCATTTTATCATATTAATTTAAATTTGAATTATTTCTAAAATATTTATTTCTGATAATTAAATAGATACAAATCAGAAAGAAGAAAAGAAAAGAAAATATAATGAATGTAAATTTCATGTTCTACAACTCTGTTTTAAGTTAGAATACTCTTCCTTTAGAAACAACATTAGGTGACGTCATTGTGACGTCATGACGTCATGAACTTGCTAAGCTACATGAGTGTGAAATATATCTGCGTGACTACTTATTGTGAAGTCTGAATAAAGTGTAAACTATCCAGTGGTGTTGGTGTATAATATCTGGATTAAAGATTAACATATAGCTCAGGGGAAAACAAAATAAATATTCCTACAACACACTGGTGACACCCCAAGCATGGAAAAATATTGATATAAAATAATTCAACTCACGAACGACAAAATGTATATGAATTGACATTGTTGTTAATGTCAATCAATAAAAAAGGGCAAATTTAGGTTTCTGATATAAAAAACAAACATGATAAATTAATGTAACGAGCCATCGGTTGCAACGTCAAATGATAAGGCCACGTGACCTTATTTAGATATTAAATTAATCGAAACGTGATTGCATTGTCTGAATGTCTTGTTACATATTTTCTCTACACATGAAAACCTTTTATATGTTGCCAATAATATAGAAGATCGCCAAGCGTCCGATACCAATTCATCGTATTCGAATGCTTAATTAAGAAATAAAATGTATACTCAGTTTCTGTGAGTTCGTTCACCGTCAATTAAGCTTCTGAATATACAAGAAGCTGTTTACTAAATGAAGCTAAAACAGTTAAGACATATTTTCAACATTGAACCCACAAACATGAATGATGGACGCGAAACGCTGGCAACTTGTGGTGTCAGAGACTGTTATATCCCACCCCATTTAATTAGATCCAAATATTTCGCTATGCTGGAAATACTTAGCTTACCCACGGGCAAAGATACAAATCTTTTGAACAACGTTTCCATTGCCATCACGTAATTACCTATGGTCGTCTTGAACACCATGGAAACCTTGTCTCATAGCATTATGTTTAATAAAAATGAATTAAGTTTCACCTGGCACAAAAAACAATTTAAACGCTGGCTTCAAGAATTAATGCTGTTCTGTCCTCAAAACTATTTAAATTACTATTTTACTATTTACATATTTTGAATCATTTCGCAAATATCGATGATATGACAACAACAATTTATCAAACATATATACGCAAAAACGTTTACTAAGCACAAAAGAGTTTCAGCGAAAAGAAATACAGTACGAAGAAAAAGCATCTACCATGGCCGCTCGTGTACGATAGGTTCATAAAAGCCCTCGCAAACCATGAAATATGCTCATAAGCAACATACTGTGCATTTTCTTCTCTCGCTGTTTCTCCGTTCCAATAGAGGTTCAGATGTACAAACAGGATGTAACTTGCGTGTACGCGTACATCATAAGCAAAATGATGGTTAATTAATGTTTCTGAGATGCTTCAGCCGTTGTTTATATACACATTTTGTTAAGCAACTAGGAAGGGCTGCTTAGTTTTTGTTTTGTTTTATATATTCATTAGTTTACCATTTTGCTTCACATAAAATGTCAAATTATTTATTAACGAACATTGTTAAAGCATAAAGGGGTATACTTTTAAGGTTCTGCATTTAAAATGAAAGGAAATCCACACAATAAATACATATTGCAAGGTTAAAAATGTAGAGGTAATTATGTGTGAGTTATTGTTTGTATTCACAAAATTAAGCCATTTTAGGAGTTATATTTAAACATTTAAATAACATATTCAATTTAAGATCGACTTCGACATCGGCGATATTGGTCAAGAAGAGTGATTTGTTTTGTTAATTTGTTAAATAACATAATTGTATTCATACTAAGAAGGTATCGAAGACTGTGTTCATGTTTATCAAATACTACATAGATTGTCAAGTAAAAATATGATTTAAGTTCCAAACCTTATGCATTCATGTTTCATTTTGCGCACCTTTTATTCACATGACTAAACAGTTATTTATAGAATATTTATTACAAACAAATGCAGAAGACTGGCACAAAAACCAGACGGAATAAAAAAACTGATAAACCCTAAACACATATAATGATACTAAACCTAATTTTGATGAAACATTCTTTCGGATCTAGTATTGGAATATGAGTGATTGTAACGCGTAAGTATTTTGTGTTCCAATGTATGCATTTACACAATTTATCATTTCCATGAAAAGTGAAAAAGACATCTATCATATAAAATCCGAAATGTTGTCTCATGACAAACAATTTTCCAAGGTGTCAGCGGCGTTGGTTTTTGAAATCGAATTTCGGAGCAACTGCTTATAAATGTGGTCGTGGGTTGTACAAGATCGTCCCTTATGTCTTTCTTGTTTGCTCTCACAGTACCATAGAACATCGCGTTTGTTACGAGAACTGTCCAACCTGCTGTCTCTTTAACTGTCACTGTTTATATTCACCCTCAATATATTCTCTCTCTACCTTCCTCCGTAGCCCTTTCGTCAACTCTTCTCGCCCCCTTTATCGCTACCTTTCAATCACCCAAATGTTACTCTTCTTGACCGTTCTCTCATTCACTCTTGTATATTGTCTTGTCTTAAATATGAAATTTCCACTGACATTTGTATGTTTAGAGCAGGGCAAACGAATAGAATACTGTTCATTAAAGGGTCAACAATTGTTATTTTTGTATACTGTTATTAATGTTTCCGTGTACGAAAGATAGATTAGTAAATACCAATTAATTTAGCTCGATTGTGTAGAAAGCTAACCGTTTAAGGCTTAGGTTGTGTCTTTATCAACAAACTACAGTATTATATCTTCGTTCGGAATTATAAAGATCTTAGCGAGGAATTATGGTTGACACGATCAGTTTCAAAGGTTATAAGTTGATGATACGGTTTTACTCTAAAGGAAATCGTTTACTTATTATTTCTGTACATATGAAAACCTTTCAAATGTTGCAAATATAATATGAGACCACCAAGCATCAAAAACACACATAAATGTACATTGAATGCGTTAAAACATTTAAACAATACTGTGAATTATTCACCGTGAGTTCAGATAAGCCATCCATTAAATGGATGTAAAGATGTTTAATTGCATTTTGTTAAAAAATACCGTTTGTAATTTTAAAATAAAACTTTACCGATAGCAATATTTGTATAATGTTTGATAGATAACCTTAAGTTTCCGAATGGACAAGAAGCTTTTTACCAAATGAACTTTAAAAAAAGACGCTAGCAACTTGCAGCGACGGAGAACAGTATTTGTTTCTGTGTTGTATCACTCTTTTAGACGAAGTTCAGAGGTACACATGCTGTCAGAAGTGTGTGTTGTTGGCAAGATGTTTGTTAATTAACTTCTGTTAGATGATTAGGCTTGATAAAACAACTTCTCTTTTGTTTCCCATGCATATTTTTGGATATATGAGGAAGGAGCACGTTTTATGTTAGTATATGTTACTCATTAGACTGTGTTATTTGTTTCGCTTGTTTAGACCAGTATCATTAAAGGAATATTTTATAAGATTTATATAATAACCACTAGAGAACAACAACAAATCAGATACTTTGCATATAGCTCTGAATTATTGTTTTTGTCCTCTGTGTGCCTCGTTTTCTGGAATAATCTAGGGCAGATTTAGACAAGAAAACAATTTATTTGTCAAACTAGGAGTGGTACTGGGATAAATGAAAGACAGTAGGATTTCATGTCGAGTGACATTTACAAATCACTTCTTCTAAAATGTCCCTATGAGAAAGCTGCGGGGAAATTTACTTCCGGTCAAAATCCCGAGCGATTAGGCATGAAATGATAATTTCCAGCTCAGAACACTGAAATTGTACACTCTCATTCCATCCTAATTCAGATCACATTCACCGTATTGCAAATATGTCGCAAAATGATATCCCAAAACTCATTTTAAGTTTGACAATTATCACCCTTTCTTCCCAACTGCGCCTATTCCGTTATTCATGGTCCATTTCGAAAACAATACAAAAGTTGATGGAAAGTACAGTAATTGGCAAAATGTCAAAAAAATGAAATTAAAAAAACCCCGCTCTGTTCTTAATTCAATGCACTTGTTTTGATTAATACACTGATTTTAATATGTCAAAATTCATAAAGGTGCATTTGTCGCGGAATGTTTGTATTCTCTTCTTCTTCTATTATTGTACAAGGCCAACACTTTAGCATTATCGTACAAAGTGACTGTACAAGGTTTAAGTGAAGCGCGACCAGTGCAAAACTCAAAATTAAAGAAACTGACAGGTATTTATGGAAAAGTCTGCACAGCCCCAGTTTTGAAGTATTCCAGGGGGTCTGCCTTTGTCATTTGGTCTAGTAGCTGGTGCCATTGGCGTATTGAGGACGAGAAGAAGGCGTGCCGTAATTATCCATTTGACAAATGTGGACGATGTAACGGATGCCATGACCTCTAATTGAAGTAGTAGCTGTGTGTAAGTATGGTGCCGCAGGAATGTTTACAAGGTTGAATATGATGCGGTTCATCATAGTCAGCTTAATTTGGCTAAATCTGTTGTAGAGTCTGCAAACCTAGGAACAAGATCATATCGGATGTGCTGCTGGTGGTTCTCTTTGGCATAAATCTTGTTTGTATATTTTTTGCGTATGGCCTGGGTCTGGGTTCATCATGAAGACGGGCACAACAAGAGCTGGCCAAGGGCTGACTTATTTTAACTGTTTCGTTGGATCAAGGATTTCAAGCCCATAATTATGTCGAATTAAGCCATAAAAGGTTACATTTCGGATAAAGCGGTAAATTCTCAATCGAATGATCTAAGAAATATCTACTTCCATTCTGACCCATTTCACTTTGAGCCAAATATTTAAGACCATTTGGAAGACATATTTTTATGTTAAACAACCTCTTTTGCATAATTATGAATAAATTAAATGAAAATCTTAGCCACAAAATACAGCCATATATTTCACAGTGACAACAATGAAACTCATAGGAATGTTTTATACACAATTTTATACATATGACAGTATTTAAAACAGTGACTTCAAAGTTAAAATTATAAACTGATTTTGCAATCAGTCTACACAGTCAGAAAGTTATTTTAGTGATTATATGTAATTGATATAAATAGTCAAACGTATATTATAGATAAGTAATAAATATTGCTTAAGGAGCTTTCTTTCTTCTTTGTATTTAAAAACTGGTACTTAACATCTATGACCTAGGTCGATATTCATACCAAACATTAAAGTTATGTCTTAACTCAAGTCGATTTCCTATATAATCTAGGAACATTGAATCAATGATACAGGTGTTTTAAATTATATGTATAAAGTATTATACAAACTAAAATTACTAAAGTCAGAAATTATTTTATCTGCCTTATGAATACTGTTCCAATTTTCTATATCCCTATTGCGATACAAACACTTGCAAATCTGAATTTCGTTTCTGAGGAAGGGGCCTATACAAAATGCTTTTGCCCCTTAGCTACGTCTCTTTAACGTCGATTCCTGGATATTCCCCTGCATTCAAGGGATGTATCCTGGTTTCAAACTAAGAACCAGTCGGCCGCTTCAATCAATTTTTTAGACGATCTTAGCTGCAAATTGAAATTATCTAGGTTACATTGTTGTTAAATTGGTATACATACTCATTTGTGCGATTTGATCCCTCGCCAGTAATAAAATTATCTAAGAGTTCAGATGATAAGATTGTTTTAAAGTACCAAATAAATAAATCGCGCTTCTCAGTGTTTTTGTTTGTATTCTTGTCGTTAAGGCAAACAGTTTGCTCCTTATCGTAACTAACAGATGAGATTGACAATATCTCTCATATTTCAATCACCTTTTCTGGAGCGGTTAATAAAAAAACAATGCAACTACTATATTACTGTTTTTAGTATCGAAGACCTAACGAGTACAATAACATTAATTATAGACTTCTTGTGATCAAATTTCACGCTGTTTAACCGCAGATATCGACTGTTCTGGGAAGTAAAATAAATATAGTATTTGTCGTAGGAATGGCATACGCTTTATCCACGTGTTTGGAATCCGGTTTAACCACTCATGTTAATTATATATATATTATTATTTCAAAACTAACAACGCCTACTTAAAACATAAATTATCATTAAACGATATGAGATTTATATAAACTTCTTGTCCTGATATTCATGAAAAGAACATACTAGGCTGATGCCATCAATTTTCGATGCGTTATTATGTTTTACTCATTTGACTTAAATGATAAAAAACCCATAAAAGCGTATGATATGTGTACAGATGAAAATGTATTAACGCTATTTTGGCGCGTTTTGAACTGGATAATTTGTAGCCAAGTAGCTATTAACCATAACAGTTGTTAACTTTAAACGATAATGTTATTAATCACATATATTTAAGTATCCAAACGATCAAGCGTTTATACTCCAAATAATCGAGTTGTTAACTCTCCTTTCTGCACTCCGATGTACGTACTCCGAATCCGCTCCCATTTGAATATCCTATTCTTCATATATCCAATATAACTGCTCCCTCCACAGTGATCTATTAAAAGGTCATTTTCATATTTTTATGCTTTATGTTTTATTTTTCTCTTACAGTTGATAACATATTATTCTCAGGTTAATGAGTTTTATGACTGAAATAAAAATCTGTATTGCTGTCTATATTTTAGAAGCATATAAAGTAAATTTCAAAATATTTTAATTTAAGGTTACCGATTATTAATTTAGACTGTCGGCTTATCGATGTTTGTGGTCAGCATTTTATTTTGTCCAGTGAGAAGGCCGTTTACCGCACGTTTTCCAATACATCGATTAATCAACAGTTTTTTTTTTTATAATAAATTTAAATCAGGAAACCCATAAATATTTACAATGGTTGACCTATAAAAAATCAAATGTAAACTATTAAAAAAATAACATGTTGTGTATTTTATCACAGATACCACTGGTTATGCGACTGTGTCGTATAAAACCATCTATTTTGCAAGAACATTCTTACAACCTTTAAAAATGCATGTTTAATTTGAATGTCTTGTGACCACCTGTAAGTTTGTTGTCATTTGAAAGGCAATGACATGTTGTGAACTAATATTTTTAATAAATAATCCAAAAGAACATTTTAAATAAAGTTTTTGGTTTTGCATTTTTTTTATTTGATTTATTTTTTATGCCTATATTGTATTTTGTCTATGCATAAAAGCTTTTTTATTAATCTTTTGATACATTTTATACATATCCATACGTTACTTACAAAACAAAATGATGCAACATTGATATGAGGTGGTCCGAAAGTCACCTAGTTGTATATTTCATACGTTTGTTGTAATATCAATATGATAATATCTACATTTCTTGAAAATGAGAATGTTAAAAAAACATTATCCTTAATATGTTGTGATCAGATTTGGATACAAACAGTTTCTATAGATCTTGAATAAACGTATTCTATCTTTGAAATAAAGTAGTAACGGGAATTGTTGAATATAACGAGACAGTACCCTTATAAGTAGACGCTTTTGGTATAGTATGTGCATTACAGCATCATTTTAGCTAATTCCATTATTGAGGGAATAGAAAGTATCACAGATTGCTTAACAGGCAGTCAGAATGGTTTCATCTGCGGTAGAACAAGGAAGCGTATAGTAACATGGGTCGATTTACTGCTGTTTCTTCACGTGTGAAACAAAATGTCCTAAAATAAGGAATAGATGGCTACAAAACAGTCAAAACCTTTTGTTTTAACGTTCCCTATGACAGCTGAAATTCATAGCTGTAACTCCATTGCCAAACAACCAAAGCGAAAAAAGTATCAAGCTCGTGACATTGTTCGGGTTTAAAATGAGAAATCCATGCATCTTTCATTCATCAGTGAAGTTCACAATGATTGAAATTTACCACTAAGGCCGACTCTCGAGAACGAGTACAGATTTATTACTAGTCATTTTATTTTTTAACATCATTTAATTACTTAAGTAATTTGTGAAAATAACAGTGGTAATAAATACATACCTTCCACCACCATACAAATTTGAAAATAAGTAAATAAAGAGTTACAGTTTTGACACATGCATTTACCATTACGTATTTTAGTTTAGGTAACGTCATTAACCAGCTGTCGCTATTTGATTAAGTTTATAAGTCGAAAGAATAAAGTGTGTTATTGTCAAATGTGTTAAGTTTTTTCCGATGATTCTTGAAAATGTTGTTGTCATAATACTAATCAATGAACCACTTCCACTTGAAAGTCCTGATTTTTTTTGTACAGTTGAATGACAGAACACCACCATTTATTGATAAGCAGTGTTTTGTTGTTTAATATGCAATTTTTATGTTGTCCTTGGTTGTAATGTAAAGCTTTGAACTTAATGCTCTTAACAAGTTCATATTTAAAGTTGTGATTATATTTTTATTACATAGCTTGACGCGGTGATTTCTATTTCGTCGTGGGAAATGTAACAATGCCTTTATGAAGAAGCACTTTAACGCAATATGATATTTCTGAAGTGATCGCGTGTAAGCATTATTAAGCTAAAATGGGATAGTTTTCCGACAAAATGACACCAGCGTCTAGATGATACGATTAGTACATGTAATCGTGATTTATTCTATATTAATAAACGAAACTCCTTATGTAACGCCAAATATATAATATGTATTTTACGGAATATATTCAACATGTAACGGCATAAGCTTTCCAAGATAGAAATAAGCCTCCATATTGTTGTTATCAAGTTCAACTATTACAGCTTAGCACAAACAACCCACATAAACGTAAGGTCTTTTGTGGTTAATGTTTTATATAACATGTTTCAGCTTTATATCGGTGATGGCATTTCTAAACAAAACTAGACGGGGCAGGCCAAACTTTCGTTTATAATGAATTTTCATGAAATCTTTTTTTTGAAAACCTGCACAATGTGACATGCTCAGCCATTATGTACTGATGTTGTGGTCCAAGTAGGGCTAATTTGAGAAACACGGCACTACTCATACGAAATATGGAGCTTTAAAACATTCCCGAATATCAAGTACATGTTCATTGTCCGTTGGTGTGCGATCATGTTGAACTTTTTTATGCTATCCGTAGACAATATAGATGATAATTAATTGTATGGGTGGTTGTTTGTTTTGACCGAATGAGATAGTGAACGCCCAGATGATTAAGGTTGTATTTGAGGGAGAGAAGAAGACAAAATCTGGTGATACTGCGAAGGAAATGAAAATCTGTGATTTCATGTTGCTACCTGCTTGGGTGAAACAACAACATAAACGTGTCATTTTCTTGCTGTGTTAACAGGAAAATAACGCGTCTGTCATTCAAATAATAATATTGCGCACGCAACAAGGCGAAACAATTATTGGCGGCTAGATCCTCTATGGCAGAGTTATGGCATGTTTGATAAAGTTAAACCATATTTGTATAGTGCCTGCACGATTTATCTAATTATTAAACATGCTATTGAAATTAGAAATCAATGTTTATTTTTTATAAAACACAGCAAGAGTTCTTGAAAATGCATGTTGGGGTAGTTCAAGGAAACAAAACAAATCATTCAAAAACAAATGGTCTAGTCCTTAAAGTTATTTGTGTGCATATCTTGTCCAGCGATTATGTTGGTATATTTGTGTCGAAGGATGTCTGAAGTTTATCTTTAAACGCGGATGGACAGCTGTAAAAAAATGTAGGTTACAATGAAAACCAAAAAAACAAAAAAAAACTAAGGTGTCCGCTGTTTTAGGAGTCTATATTTATCATAACTCTTTTATTAATGATACAAACGTTTTTTTGGTTTAAATCGGATACTACCCCGAGCAAGAAAGAACATGGATAAAGAAGTGCTCAACTCACGTACGACTTGGTGCCTACTAATTGACAGTGATATTAATGGCATATATTAACGGGGTAAACTGAGATTTCTGATGAAAAAAAATAAGCATGTCAGTTAAATATATCGAGCCTTTGGTGACAATGATAAATATTGAGGCCAGGTGATTATACATAAAAATAAAACATGAGAGGGTATTGCTATCTACTTTCTAAGATGTAAAATCAATACATTAAAATAAAGGACATAATCAACAATTTCAGTTTATAGATTTTTCCCCAAATCAGCTAATTTAGCAGCACACTAAATAACCAATTTTAATATCGTTCAAGGCAAAAACAGCTTTTCATGATTGTAATATTGATTTCTGAATATATTTTCATAATCTTTCCCAACACATTTCAAATGTTGCCAATATATTATCGGGTCACAAAGCATCCGATACCAACATAATTAAACATAAGATGCCTTAAACTATAAAAGGCCTTAGACAAAATCAGTGAATACGTTCACCGCTACCTAAGTTTCGAAGGGACACGAAAGCCGTTTGCGAAATGAAACTATAAAAAAATATAAAAATCTTTTCGACCTGACACTTACAAACTTGAATGGCGAATGCAAAATGTTGGGACTTTGTGATGAGACGGACTATTATCTTCATATTTCATATGTATTTACTGCATTTCTAGTACCACCCTTCCAGAAGATGTTCAATAGTAAAACATGATGTAAAACGTGTGTGTCATAAACTTAATGTGGGTAATCAACGTAAGTGACATGTTTCGGTTAAGAAAAACTGGTCTTTTGCTTCTCATGCATGTCGTTTGAAAAAACAACCAAGGAGGGCGATGCCTTCAATTTTTCCATTTATACTCTTCTTAAGCTACTCTCTCTCTCTCTCTCTCTCTCTCTCTCTCTCTCTCTCTCTCTCTCTCTCCATCTCTCTTTTTCCCTCCCTCCCTCCCTCCCTCTCTCTCCCTCTCCCTCTTTCTCCCCCCCTCTCTCTCTCTCTCTCTCTCTCTCTCTCTCTCTCTCTCTCTCGATCTCTCTCTTTCTCTCTCACTCTCTCTCTCTCTCCCTCTCTCTCTCGAACTTAGTCTACCTCATGGGCCTTCCCCCCCTCTTTCTACTATATGTTTCGTCCTCATTCTCTTCTTCCCCCTCTTTCTACCCTCTTTCTCGCCCAGGCTTGCCATCTCCTAACCCCCGCTTTCTACCCTCACTCACGTCCTTTATCACTCCCCAATCACTCCTAGTTTCTGTTACCCCTCTTGTGTCAATGTATCGATCCTTTTCCCTTCCTCACCAACCTCTCTACACTTATTTTAACTTGATTTTTATTAAGTTTTATACCTAATTATTAAGATAATTTAACGCTTTATTTTCTTTCAAACAAATCTTCAGAACGTGAAAAAGTTGGAAAAATATGATATGAGTTGACTTGGAAGATAGAAGACAAAAAGGCTGCAAAAGTGGCGGTGCCCAAGAAAGACAACACTATTTGTATAAACCCTTAATGAAATGTATTGCCGGAATGTATATTAAACCTGTGTCTGAATGCATGTTTCGAAAATAATGTGTTATGGTGACATACATTTTCTGTCTGTCCTTTTATTTTATGTAATTAATTAGACATCCGTAATGTTACTGTCAAAAGGCTCAGCTGCCTTCACTAAAACTTTTTAATGCCATTGGTGTTAAATTGCTGTCCAAAAGAGTAATTATTTTGTAGGTTCACTAGACATTTGGTTGCCATTTTGAAAAATATTTCTGTATTAGACGTGATTTTTTTCTAAAAACAATATATTGATTTTAGAGAACTTTGTTTACATTATCATATCTATGTTCCACAATAAGCACGATGTAACGAAACTTCTTGTATTTTATAAACCATTATTGAATACCATCCAAGTGGTCTTTATTTATTACTTATTACAGAACACGTACAAGGACATATTATTACCACCTAAACAGTTCAATTTAGAACTACATGTAATTGACATATGAAACAAACCTGATAACAATCGTCCTATTATGCAGTTTAAAACCACTACGCGAGAAATGATGGATCAGTAATGTTGAATTAAATGACAAACTGCTTCCAAGGTGTATAAAACGTAACATATTGATATGTACGCTAACCAAAACGTAAAAAACTTAACATATTGATATAGACGCTAACCAAAACAAATGCATGAATAATATGACAATCAAAACAAAATGTAGCAAACTGCTTAACGACTAGCTCTTTTAAGCTTCGGAAGTTTTGGAATACGATGTAAATATAAGTTAAAACTGCTAGTTAAACTGATCAATGAAAATATAAAAATGCTAGAACAATCAAAGGGTTTTAACTTTTACAAAGATGCTTGTTAAAGCTACGTATCAAAGACAACCAGAACCAGACACGATACACAACGCTGAAAGACAAGACATGTTACATAACTATTGAAAATTGGTCAATGTTGAAGGTAAATTACGGGAAAGAACGAACAATTGCTAGATGCCTGTGTGGACAGTCGCTTTTTGTTTATGTGTGTATCACGCTTATTGACATTCTTTCCTCTTCGGCCCAAGCGTTGTGCTTAACTTTCAGTGCCGTTAAGGCCCAAGTCTATTGTCATCATAAAAAGGGTTTTCCTTAAAAGTCATACTATTTAGATAATCCATGAATGTTCAAATGTAGAATCAGTAAAGTGGGTTTCTTCTTTTTATTGCCATTTTGCATTCATTAATGAACAATGGATAACTGTGATTATAATTTGGATTACTCCTTTTTCAAAATTTAAAACCCTACAAGAAGCATATTTAGAAAAAAATTAAAAACATTGTTTAGCTTGAACGTGCCTTAAGAAGTTTCGAAAATAATTGGCGAAGCAATACCCTTTCAAATGAGACCAACGTTATATACGGAAAACAAGCATCAAGATTTAACACAATATCATATCGCTCCATCAATATTGTAGGTTAAGGGGTTAGCAGGTGAACTTTTTAGGGATATACAGGGGAATGGATCCGGAAACTTTATCGATTGAAAGTGAAGCTGTAAACCGTATGTGGTTTTCTATGTCCCGTTTATAACACATCTTGTCACCTACTTACACCTTTCTGTGTATATCCCGTTCATAACCTGATTATATATATAAAATATAATTATCAATATAAAATGGAAAATAGACACCATTTTGGTACGATATAATTTAGTGACCCAGTATGGAGGAATAAGGGGCCTCCACGGGAACAGTCCTCGACCAATTGCGTCATGCATGTCAGAGACTTTACAAGCAAATTCGTCAATCGGATACCGTAAGTTGAATATGTTGATTTCACTAATTGAGTTTAAATGATGGACTGGTTTCATGGGATATACAATTTATGTAATAGAAACCATCTAAGACGCTTATGAAGACAAATGATAGTTCCATTTGTCAAGGGAAAACGTTATAATAGAACAAATGACAAGAAAAAATGAGCATTTTGATTCCGAAACCTCATATGCTTTCATGTGCGAAGTAGGATATCATGACGTTTTAGTCATGGTAGTTTAGCTTTTAACCTTTGTTTTTCTTTTCCATTTCCACTGATACAAATCTTCCAAACATAAATGTGGGCGCGTAATAATGGATTCATACGATACAAAACGGAATCACCGAAGTACATACCTTCGACATATAAGCTTCGGTAACAGGTCAGCACTAAAAAGAAAAAAAAAACATATTTAAAAACACATAATTTCATAGTACAAAAGTCCTCAAATGACAAAAATAACATATACATAAAAACCGCACCGATTTAGTGAATACAACATTATTGTATACTATGAACTTAAAACTATCCGAAAGGTTTAAAACAAGTAAGTCAATGGCGGTTATTCATGTTACTAGAACACACGGGATATCAATCATAAATGCATGCGTAGTCAACCATACACGAATTATAAAACTTAAATACACGTGATCTGATCCTCACGCGAGATCCTAAAATACCAAAACGAGATTTAAACCTTCCACGAGATCTCAACCTTACAATTATACCACAAAGACGATTGCTAAACTACTACACTTTAAATAGACAATTTGAAATGCCATTAAATGTTACTTTTACCCGAAACAGAATTTGAATTGATTTTCTTAAAAAAAGCCATGATGTTTATAAATTCAATTTTCAAGACAGGTTTAACGTTTTCTATATCTAAATATTAGAATATACTGCGTGTTTGAAAGAACTATTGCATCAAGCTGAAACTAGAAACATACCAGGGGAAAACCCTGATGAAAGCAATTGTGGCTTTTAACATGCATCATGGGGATATTGACGAAGACAGTTCAAATTAATAAAAACAGAGTCGATGAATTCCATCTCAAATTTGTCTTTTTGCGTGAACGGTTGCACCAGCGAGGCGGAATTTTAATGATATTAGGAGTTTCAATTTCAGCGGTTGTACCTCCGAAATTAATTTGATTTAAGTTTTTGCTTCCATTATTTAAACATGAGATGGATTCATTTTGAAAAGGATATAGCAGACGGTTACAAACCAGATTTATATACTGAACGCTTGACAAACTATTTGAGAACATGCAAGGATACACTTCGTGGTCATTTGCACGAGAGTTATTCAGCTCATTTATTCCCGTCTTTAAGCAAGCTTGTATGTATACTATTTCTTGACCAACGTTGAAATTTAAGAAACAAATGGGTAGCCAATCTTAAAATTGACCGTTCCAAGGCGATACCTATCATACCTTGATAAACACAACTTGTTTCTATATAGTATATAGTTACTGTGTTGTTTTAGAGGAGTTTGGTACTGCTATTCCATGTTTCTGATTTGTGATTATTTGTCTTTGCGTTTTATGACTTTGGCGTTTAACCTATGCAATTGAACGGGGATAAAGTTTAAACTTAAGGGTCCAAGGTTTGTTTCTGGAGTTTTTTTATATAAATATTGCTAATAAAGCCTTTTCAAAATATCAGTTTTAACACTCATATTGATTTGCGACACTTAAGTTTGCTACACAAAAATAATTTTATAAAACATGAAAGAGTCCCTTCAAAAGTAAAAAGTAAAACTATTGTTGGCCATTGGTCATATCTCAAATGACAGAAATTCACTTTTGTAACAATAATAATTCCCATTTGCTCCCATTATACTAATGTGAAATGGTCACAACCAATATGCCAAAGTATAATGACGCCTACATTTTCCTGCCTTTTTAAAGTGTTCATTTCCCGTTTCACCTACAATTGCAGACATTACATAACAATTATAAGCCTGATTAGGTTATAACTTTAAACCAAGGGGAATATAGTTGCAAATGAATTCAGACAATCCATCCCCCAGTCTTCTTCCGTAAAGTGTGGTCAACACCTTATTACTCCAAAACATCCCATATTGTTGTATTTTTTACTGCCAGAGAATTTCTATTAACTTAAAGATTAAACATTTCAAAATCATATTCTCAAAAACTGCATTGCCAAACCTTTGATATTTTGTATGTAGCTTCAGGCAGTGGTATGGTACAAGAAATATTCAGATAATGCCTCTAATGTCCAAGCTGGCCACTCACCGGGAACCCAAGATTTCTATATAAAACACACACTTAAATCTCAAAGCATAGACCCTAGATAAGCAACGAACTTCATCTTATTACAACCAATAAGTACCTTAGTAATAACGTTTTAGAATCCACTTCCTTCAATAGCAAGCAAAGGCTTCATGATCAACTTCTATATCTATAGCAACCAATGACTTTCTAATGAACTAATTAACTTTTTAAGCAACCTTTTATCTGTTACTTATAACAAGCGTCTAAGAATATAATATATTCTCACTGAGATGTTTTTACAGATGAATTGTCAGATTTGTTCGGCTTCGAATAGTAAATAAAGCATGTGCAATCAATTATTACTTCAAATTTTAGTGCTGGGGAGCTTTTTGTTTCACTTATATTAGTAATTGAGTAAATGTTTGCCCATGAATTTTCTTCATTTTTCAATGGCTATTGCTCCATTAATTTCTATTAAAAAACTCAAATTCGAATTCAAAATTACTCTTGTTCCTAATATTCTTATGCACCAGGCAATTGTTACCACACACCCCTCCCCAGGTCCGGGGAATAGCCGGGACTTTGACTTTCGGTCCAGCCAACCCGGGGTAAAATCCCCGCGAGGACGAACTGATGGTTAAACCCCGGCCAAATGCCCCCGCACCCCAAAGACTCTATATAAGACCCAATCTCCGCTAAATTTGGCGCTATGACAAAACCACCGCAGTCACCCGGCCCTGCGGGGGCACCTGGAAAGTAAAAACACGGCCCTTTTCCCCGGCTATCCCCGGTATACCCCCGGACCTGGGGGGCCGTGGTTCAAATTGACTGGTGCATAAGCATCAAATATTTTTTGTTATGTAATAAAAAAATTATTATTTTTTTAATATGTTCATTGAATATATTCTGAAATTATATTTTATATGGGTTTAAAAAAAAACATAACAAAAAACTGTCACATTTTTTAACATAACTTGAGCATGCATTCTGGTAGTAATCCGAGGACACATGTGTGACTTTATAAAACAGCAACAATAACGCCATATTCATTTGTTGCATTTACAGACAAAATATGGATGTCACTGTAATAATATTATACTGCATGCGACAGTGCGAGAGAAAAAACAAGCGGCTAGATTCCCTTCGTTTGCTCGACACATTTACGACGTATAAAGCAGAGATATGGCATGTTTGATGATAATTATACCATATTTATATATTTCCTGCACGACTAATCGAATTATAAAACATGCTGTTGAGATTAGAAATCAGTGCAACTTAATCTATAAAATACAGCATGAAACCATCTTTATAGCTGATGTTGTTTTTGAGTTAATAAAGGTCTGCAAGCGCCCTATAGTGGTTGAATTATGTCTTGACCCCTTCACATCCCCAAGTTTGACTGAAACCTATTTTAATGCCAAAGGGGAGTTTTATTCCAACCGTTTTGTCGGATATTCGCCAAATTAGTAAATTTTAACCCCAAATGCCGCAGGCCCTACCATGTATGACATCTAGAGTGGTCCCAAAGCTCCTTATAGTGTTAATTTCATGTTCTACAACTCTGTTTTAAGTTAGAATACTCTTCCTTTAGAAACAACATTAGGTGACGTCATTGTGACGTCATGACGTCATGAACTTGCTAAGCTACATGAGTGTGTAATATATCTGCGTGACTACTTATTGTGAAGTCTGAATAAAGTGTAAACTATCCAGTGGTGTTGGTTTATAATATCTGGATTAAAGATTAACAATGGTAGCAGAGGCGTATTAAAGAATCCTCGGAGGAAATCAATGTAGTGTGGTGTGATTTTGGAGTTTCAGCAGAGAATTAAGCTTCCAAGTAGGGAATTCAGCATGACAATAAGGATAAATCCCCCAGTATTTGGAAAAGGAAAGAACTATGAAAGATTTAAGCTAGAGATTTTTGGATGGAAAGAAATCACAGATTTAAGCAAAGAAAAACAAGGCATTGTTGTGGCATTTACACTTCCTGAAAATGATGAATCACAAATTCGGGAAAAAGTTTTTGACAACTTAGATTGGATGAATTAAAAGGGTATGACGGTTTAAATGTTCTAATTAATTTCCTGGATCAGCATCTTGCTAAGGATGACCTAACCGACACTCTGGAGAAATTTGAGGACTTTGAAGACTTAAAAAGGTTAGAAGGACAATCTATCAATGAATTTGTGGCTTTGTTTGAATCTAAGTATCGAAAGATAGAAAAGAAGAATATGACACTGCCTACTGAGATACTGGCGTTCAAGCTACTAAGGAAGGCTAACATTTCAAAGGAGGAGAAGTTGCTAGTACTAACTGGTATGAACTATGACAATACGAAGACACTTTATGAGGAAGCCAAGAAGTCTCTTAAAAAATTCAAGGGCAATGAAAATGAATCATTAAACAGCCAAGCAAGTATCAAGCTAGAACCAGCATTTCTGGCAGCCAACGAAGAGGCTCTGCTTGCAGACGGGTATTCAAAAACTCGGAGTGGCTATAAAGGCTATCAGGGTAATTACAGTAATGAGAGAGGAAGCATTTGGCAGCTAGGAAAACTGGGAAAATCCAATGGGAGAGAGAACCAGAGAGGAGAGTTTGCCATGGAAAATAGAAAGAAGGGATTAATAAAGAGCATGAATCCCACAGGACCAGATGGTAGACCATTGACATGCAAATCATGTGGGTCTTTTAGACATTTATTGCCTTCATGCCCAGATAGTCGGGAAAATATGAAGAGAGTTCAAGCGGTTGAAGAAGAACACGCTGTTCTATTTACAGGGTATGATAAAAACGAGGTCAGACGCCTGGGGGTTGATGCTCGAAACTGTGCAGTCCTAGAAAGTGCTTGTAGCAGTACGGTATGTGGAAGCAGTTGGATGGCCAACTATATAGCATCTTTGGACAAGACAGACAGAGAGAAAGTGTTGCAATCAGAAGGTCAGAGAATGTTTAAATTCGGAGGGGGGACCTGCCTGAAATAAAAAGGTGAGTTTAGAATACCTGCTGTAGTTGCTGGAAAGGCGGTCACCATAAAAACTGATGTCGTAGAGTCAGACATTCCTCTACTACTCTCCCGCACTGCAATGAAGACAGCAGTAATAAAAATGGATCTTGAAAATGATACAGCAACAATTATGGGGCAGGAGGTAGCGCTGAACTTAACAACATCAGGTCATTACTGTATTCCGATAGATAAAACAGTGGAAGTTCTGGTAGAAAAAGTGTTTGCAGTCAAGCTCGAGAATTTGAACACACAGGAGAGATACAAAACTCTTCTGAAACTGCATCGACAATTGGCACATCCTCCAAAGAAAAGGTTGGCAGCACTTTTGAAGGATGCTGGGATATGGAAAAACGATTATGAAGAAGATCTTGACCAAATTGAAAACAGATGTGAACTTTGCAAAGTATATGCCAAGACTCCTTCAAGGCCAGTAGTAGGTATGCCAATGGCCTCCAAGTTTAACGAAAAGGTTGCAATGGACCTAAAACAATGGAATGGGCGGTGGATTTTACACATCATAGACATGTGGTCAAGATATACTTTGTCTATTTTTGTAGACAGAAAGAAGCCGTGCGATATCACAGACGCATTAATGAAGGAATGGGTTGGGAAATTTGGAGTGATGGGATCTTTGATGACAGACAATGGGGGGAATTCAACTCAGACGACTTAAGGGAATTACATCCATAATGAACATTCAGTTATGTACCACGTCAGCTGATAGTCCGTTTCAAAATGGATTGTGTGAAAGAGTGCATGCAATTACTGATATGCTGTTGACCAAGTTTCATGCAGATAACACAAAGGTAAACTTGCAGACACTCCTATCATGGGCAAACATGGCGAGGAACTCTTTGCAAATGTGAAACGGTTACAGAAGCCATCAACTTGTCTTTGGCCAGAACCCCAACATTCCACAAGCAGTGAAGAGTTTGCAAAGCATTTGAATGTATTGCATGCAACTCGAAGGAAGGGCTTTTATACAGTCTGAAGCTGATGAAAGAGTAAGAAGAGCACTCAGAAATAAGGAAAGAGCTTCGGAACAGTTGTTTGAACATGGAGACCGTGTATTTTACAAGAGAGAGGGTCGAGAACGTTGGCTTGGACCAGGAAAAGTAGTTTTCCAAGATGGGAAAGTGGTGTTTGTGCGACATGGAGCAGTGTTTGTACGTGTATCTCCCAATAGACTACAAAAGGTGAACACTTTTTTGGACAGTGGAGGAGACAAAGATGTCAGTGAGAATCAGAGTTTAGATGCAGGACGAAACAATGCTCAGCCAGAAATGAAGATCACAAGTGATCAACAAATGATTTCTCAAGAATTACCATCCGAACAATTGAATGATGACATACAAACAAGGTTAGAGGAGACACAAATAGTGTTAGGTAGAGAAAGACAGACACAAGATACCAGATAGGATAGAAAAATGCTGAAATCCAATGATAATATTCAGTATAAAGAACCAGACACTGATGTATGGATCCATGCAAAGGTTCTTTGGAGGGCAGGAAAGGCAACAGGGAATAACAAACACTGGTACAACATTATGGAAGATTATAGTAAAGAGAAAAAGAGTATCAATTTGGATCAAGTTGAATGGGGACATCTGACTGATGATGTGCATCTAGTGTTGAAGAACAGTAATGTTAATGATAATGTCTCTGAGGCAAAAATTGCAGAGTTACAGAAATTGAGACAATTCAGCACATATGAGGAGGTAAAAGATTGTGGCTAAAGTACTTTATCAACTAGGTGGGTCATAACTACAAAGAATGAACAGACAAAAGCTCGCCTTGTTGTTAGGGGCTTCGAAGAAGAATTTTCAATGCAATGTGACAGTCCGACAGTGGGAAAAGGAGCCATGAGAACATTTCTTGCTCTTGCGTCCGTCAACAACTGGATTGTTAAGACGACCGACATTAAATCAGCATTTTTACAAGGTCAAGAGATAAAGAGAGATGTTAACATAAAGCCGCCAAAGGACTGCGAAAATGCTGATGGAATTATCTGGAAGTTACGTCATGGATTGTATGGACTTAAGGATGGTGCAAGACAGTTTTATCTGAGTGTAAAGGAAGAAGTACTGAAACTCGGATGCCAAATTTCTAAAATGGATCCTGCAATGTTCCTTTTGCATACAAATGGAAAGTTGAGCGGAATCATATGTTGCCACGTTGACGATTTTTTGCATGCTGGAGATGAATGCCTTGAAAGAATTATGACAAGTCTGCAAAAAAGATTTGTAGCGGGAAAAGTAGAGGAAGGAAGTTTTAATTATATTGGATTCAAAGTCATGCAACAGTCCAGAGAATTTTTTCTTGACCAATCAAGGTATGTAGGAAATATAAAGAGCCAAACTTTAGATACAAAGCGGGTGCAGCAGAAAGAAGACTTTCTTACAGCTGAAGAACAAACTAGTTACAGACAAATTATTGGTCAGATCAACTGGGCTGTACAGGGAACTAGACCGGACATGGCCTTTGAACTCATATATTTGAGTACCAAGTTAAAACAAGCAACTGTAGGTGATTTGTCAAGGGCTGTAAAAACAGTCAACAGATTGAAAGATGTAAGATCGATTATTTCATTCCCAAGACTTAGCAGAAATGTCGGTGACTGGAGAATCATGGTATTCACAGATGCTTCTCTGTGTAACATCAACAAATGGACTGGAAGTACTGTAGCCTTTGTTGTGTGGTTAGCTGACAACCAGGGAAAATGTTGCCCACTTGATTGGCGTACAAACAAGATTAAAAGGGTTGTTCGGTCAACAATTGCTGCTGAGGCACTCAGTCTACAAGAAGGTCTTGAATTTGGCTATTACTATAGACAGATGCTAGAGGACATTATGAAGCTTCAAAGAAACACTATACCAATAATTGCTCATGTCGACAACAAGAGTGTCACTGATGCTGTGCATTCCACCAAGTTAGTTGATGACAAGCGCCTGTGTGTCGACATAGCAGCCATCAGTGAATCTCTGTCCAGGAATGAAGTAAAGGAGATACGTTGGTGTCCGGGTAAATACCACCTTGCAGACTGCATGACCAAACGAGGAGCTTCCGGTTTCAATCTGCTAGAAGTGTTCCATGGAGGGCGATTTTCAGAAGAATTTATATAGACTGTGTTAATATTCATTTTATCATATTAATTTAAATTTGAATTATTTCTAAAATATTTATTTCTGATAATTAAATAGATACAAATCAGAAAGAAGAAAATAAAATATAATGAATGTAAATTTCATGTTCTACAACTCTGTTTTAAGTTAGAATACTCTTCCTTTAGAAACAACATTAGGTGACGTCATTGTGACGTCATGACGTCATGAACTTGCTAAGCTACATGAGTGTGAAATATATCTGCGTGACTACTTATTGTGAAGTCGGAATAAAGTGTAAACTATCCAGTGGTGTTGGTGTATAATATCTGGATTAAAGATTAACATATAGCTCAGGGGAAAACAAAATAAATATTCCCACAACACACTGGTGACACCCCAAGCATGGAAAAATATTGATATAAAATAATTCAACTCACGAACGACAAAATGTATATGAATTGACATTGTTGTTAATGTCAATCAATAAAAAAGGGCAAATTTAGGTTTCTGATATAAAAAACAAACATGATAAATTAATGTAACGAGCCATCGGTTGCAACGTCAAATGATAAGGCCACGTGACCTTATTTAGATATTAAATTAATCGAAACGTGATTGCATTGTCTGAATGTCTTGTTACATATTTTCTCTACACATGAAAACCTTTTATATGTTGCCAATAATATAGAAGATCGCCAAGCGTCCGATACCAATTCATCGTATTCGAATGCTTAATTAAGAAATAAAATGTATACTCAGTTTCTGTGAGTTCGTTCACCGTCAATTAAGCTTCTGAATATACAAGAAGCTGTTTACTAAATGAAGCTAAAACAGTTAAGACATATTTTCAACATTGAACCCACAAACATGAATGATGGACGCGAAACGCTGGCAACTTGTGGTGTCAGAGACTGTTTTATCCCACCCCATTTAATTAGATCCAAATATTTCGCTATGCTGGAAATACTTAGCTTACCCACGGGCAAAGATACAAATCTTTTGAACAACGTTTCCATTGCCATCACGTAATTACCTATGGTCGTCTTGAACACCATGAAAACCTTGTCTCATAGCATTATGTTTAATAAAAATGAATTAAGTTTCACCTGGCACAAAAAGCAATTTAAACGCTGGCTTCAAGAATTAATGCTGTTCTGTCCTCAAAACTATTTAAATTACTATTTTACTATTTACATATTTTGAATCATTTCGCGAATATCGATGATATGACAACAACAATTTATCAAACATATATACGCAAAAACGTTTACTAAGCACAAAAGAGTTTCAGCGAAAAGAAATACAGTACGAAGAAAAAGCATCTACCATGGCCGCTCGTGTACGATAGGTTCATCAAAGCCCTCGCAAACCATGAAATATGCTCATAAGCAACATACTGTGCATTTTCCTCTCTCGCTGTTGCTCCGTTCCAATAGAGGTTCAGATGTACAAACAGGATGTAACTTGCGTGTACGCGTACATCATAAGCAAAATGATGGTTAATTAATGTTTCTGAGATGCTTCAGCCGTTGTTTTTATACACATTTTGTTAAGCAACTAGGAAGGGCTGCTTAGTTTTTGTTTTGTTTTATATATTCATTAGTTTACCATTTTGCTTCACACAAAATGTCAAATTATTTATTAACGAACATTGTTAAAGCATAAAGGGGTATACTTTTAAGGTTCTGCATTTCAAATGAAAGGAAATCCACACAATAAATACATATTGCAAGGTTAAAAATGTAGAGGTAATTATGTGTGAGTTATTGTTTGTATTCACAAAATTAAGCCATTTTAGGAGTTATATTTAAACATTTAAATATCATATTTAATTTAAGATCGACTTCGACATCGGCGATATTGGTCAAGAAGAGTGATTTGTTTTGTTAATTTGTTAAATAACATAATTGTATTCATACTAAGAAGGTATCGAAGACTGTGTTCATGTTTATCAAATACTACATAGATTGTCAAGTAAAAATATGATTTAAGTTCCAAACCTTATGCATTCATGTTTCATTTTGCGCACCTTTTATTCACATGACTAAACAGTTATTTATAGAATATTTATTACAAACAAATGCAGAAGACTGGCACAAAAACCAGACGGAATAAAAAACTGATAAACCCTAATATAATGATACTAAACCCAATTTTGATGAAACATTCTTCCGGATCTAGTATTGGAATATGAGTTATTGTAACGCGTAAGTATTTTTTGTATTCCAATGTATGCATTTACACAATTTATCATTTCCATGAAAAGTGAAAAGACATCTATCATATAAAATCCGAAATGTTGTCTCATGACAAACAATTTTCCAAGGTATCAGCGGCGTTGGTTTTTTGAAATCGAATCTCGGAGCAACTGCTTATAAATGTGGTCGTGCGTTGTACAAGATCGTCCCTTATGTCTTTCTTGTTTGCTCTCACAGTACCATAGAACATCGCGTTTGTTACGAGAACTGTCCAACCTGCTGTCTCTTTAACTGTCACTGTTTATATTCACCCTCAATATATTCTCTCTCTACCTTCCTCCGTAGCCCTTTCGTCAACTCTTCTCGCCCCCTTTATCGCTACCTTTCAATCACCCAAATGTTACTCTTCTTGACCGTTCTCTCATTCACTCATGTATATTGTCTTGTCTTAAATATGAAATTTCCACTGACATTTGTATGTTTAGAGCAGGGCAAACGAATAGAATACTGTTCATTAAAGGGTCAACAATTGTTTTTTGTATACTTTTATTAATGTTTCCGTGTACGAAAGATAGATTAGTAAATACCAATTAATTTAGCTCGATTGTGTAGAAAGGTAACCGTTTAAGGCTTAGGTTGTGTCTTTATCAACAAACTACAGTATTATATCTTCGTTCGGAATTATAAAGATCTTAGCGAGGAATTATGGTTGACACGATCAGTTTCAAAGGTTATAAGTTGATGGTACGGTTTTACTCTAAAGGAAATCGTTTACTTATTATTTCTGTACATATGAACACCTTTCAAATGTTGCAAATATAATATGAGACCACCAAGCATCAAAAACACACATAAATGTACATTGAATGCGTTAAAACATTTAAACAATACTGTGAATTATTCACCGTGAGTTCATATAAGCCATCCATTAAATGGATGTAAAGATGTTTAATTGCATTTTGTTAAAAAATACCGTTTGTAATTTTAAAATAAAACTTTACCGATAGCAAGATTTGTATAATGTTTGATAGATAACCTTTAGTTTCCGAATGGACAAGAAGCTTTTTACCAAATGAACTTTAAAAAAGACGCTAGCAACTTGCAGCGACGGAGAACAGCATTTGTTTCTGTGTTGTATCACTCTTTTAGACGAAGTTCAGAGGTACACATGATGTCAGAAGTGTGTGTTGTTGGCAAGATGTTTGTTAATTAACTTGTGTTAGATGATTAGGCTTGATAAAACAATTTCTCTTTTGTTTCCCATGCATATTTTTGGATATATGTGTAAGGAGCACGTTTTATGTTATTATATGTTACTCATTAGTTTGTGTTATTTGTTTCGCTTGTTTAGACCAGTATCATTAAAGGAATATTTTATAAGATTTATATAATAACCACTAGAGAACAACAACAAATCAGATACTTTGCATATAGCTCTGAAGTAATATTGTTTTTGTCCTCCGTGCGCCTCGTTTTCTGGAATAATCCAGGGCAGATTTAGACAAGAAAACAATTTATTTGTCAAACTAGGAGTGGAACTGGGATAAATGAAAGACAGTAGGATTTCATGTCGAGTGACATCTACAAATCACTTCTTCTAAAATGTCCCTATGAGAAAGCTGCGGGGAAATTTACTTCCGGTCAAAATCCCGAGCGATTAGGCATGAAATGATAATTTCCTGCTCAGAACACTGAAATTGTACACTCTCATTCCATCCTAATTCAGATCACATTCACCGTATTGCAAATATGTCGCAAAATGATATCCCAAAACTCATTGTATGTATGACAATTATCACCCTTTCTTCCCAACTGCGCCTATTCCGTTATGCATGGTCCATTTCGAAAACAATACAAAAGTTGATGGAAAGTACAGTAATTGGCAAAATGTCAAAAAATGAAATTAAAAAACCCCGCTCTGTTCTTAATCCAATGCACTTGTTTTGATTAATACACTGATTTTAATATGTCAAAATTCATAAAGGTGCATTAGTCGCGGAATGTTTGTATTCTCTTCTTTTTCTATTATTGTACAAGGCCCACACTTTAGCATTGTCGTACAAAGTGACTGTACAAGGTTTAAGTCAGGCGCGACCAGTGCAAAACTCAAAATTAAAGAAACTGACAGGTATTTATGGAAAAGTCTGCACAGCCCCAGTTTTGAAGTATTCCAGGGGGTCTGCCTTTGTCATTTGGTCTAGTAGCTGGTGCCATTGGCGTATTGAGGACGAGAAGAAGGCGTGCCGTATTTATCCATTTGACAAATGGGGACGATGTAACGGACGCCATGACCTCTAATTGAAGTAGTAGCTGTGTGTAAGTATGGTGCCGCAGGAATGTTTACAAGGTTGAATATGATGCGGTTCATCATAGTCAGCTTAATTTGGCTAAATTTGTTGTAGAGTCTGCAAACCTAGGAACAAGATCATATCGGATGTGCTGCTGGTGGTTCTCTTGGGCATAAATCGTGTTTGTATATTATTTTGCGTATGGCCTGGGTCTGGGTTCATCATGAAGACGGGCACAACAAGAGCTAGCCAAGGGCTGACTTATTTTAACTGTTTTGTTGGATCAAGGATTTCAAGCCCATAATTATGTCGAATTAAGCCATAAAAGGTTACATTTCGGATAAAGCGTTAAATTCTCAATCGAATGATCTATGAAATATCTACTTCCATTCTGACCCATTTCACTGCTTATTGATCGTCATTGATCGTCATTTTAAATTTGAGCCAACTATTTAAGACCATTTGGAAGACATATTTTTTATGTTAAACAACCTCTTTTGCATAATTATGAATAAATTAAATGAAAATCTTAGCCACAAAATACAGCCATATATTTCACAGTGATAACAATGAAACTCATAGGAATGTTTTATACACAATTTTATACATGTGACAGTACAACAGTGACTTCAAAGTTAAAATTATAAACTGATTTTGCAATCAGTCTACACAGCCGGAAAGTTATTTTAGTGATTATATGTAATTGATATAAATAGTCAAACGTATATTATAGATAAGTAATAAATATTGCTTAAGGAGCTTTCTTTCTTTTTTGTATTTAAAAACTGGTACTTAACATCTATGACCTAGGCCGATATTCATACCAAACATTAAAGTTATGTCTTAACTCAAGTCGATTTCCTATATAATCTAGGAACATTGAATCAATGATACAGGTGTTTTAAATTATATGTATAAAGTATTATACTAACTAAAATTACTAAAGTCAGAAATTATTTTATCTGCCTTATAAATACTGTTCCAATTTTCTATATCCCTATTGCGATACAAACACTTGCAAATCTGACTTTCGTTTCTGAGGAAGGGGCCTATACAAAATGCCTTTGCCCCTTAGCTACGTCTCTTTAACGTCGATTCCTGGAAATTCCCCTGCATTTAAGGGATGGATCCTGGTTTCAAACTAAGAACCAGTCGACCGCTTCAATCAAATTTTTAGACGATCTTAGCTGCAAATTGAAATTATCTAGGTTACATTGTTGTTAAATTGGTATACATACTCATTTGTGCGATTTGATCCCTCGCCAGTAATAAAATTATCTAAGAGTTCAGATGATAAGATTGTTTTAAAGTACCAAATAAATAAATCGCGCTTCTCAGTGTTTTTGTTTGTATTCTTGTCGTTAAGGCAAACAGTTTGCTCCTTATCGTAGCTAACAGATGAGATTGACAATATCTCTCATATTTCAATCACCTTTTCTGGAGCGGTTAATAAAAAAAACAATGCAACTAATTTATTACTGTTATAGTATCGAATAATTAACCAGTACAATAACATTAATTCTAGACTTCTTGTGATCAAATTTCACGCTGTTTAACCGCAGATATCGACTGTTCTGGGAAGTAAAATAAATATAGTATTTGTCGTAGGAATGGCATACGCTTTATCCACGTGTTTGGAATCCGGTTTAACCACTCATGTTAATTATATATATATTATTATTTCAAAACTAACAACGCCTACTTAAAACATACATTATCATTAAACGATATGAGATTTATATAAACTTCTTGTCCTGATATTCATGAAAAGTACATACTAGGCTGATGCCATCAATTTTCGATGCATTATTATGTTTTACTCATTTGACTTAAATGATAACAAAAAACATAAAAGCGTATAATATGTGTACAGATGAAAATGTATTAACGTTATTTTGGCGCGTTTTGAACTGGATAATTTGTAGCCAAGTAGCTATTAACCATAACAGTTGTTAACTTTAAACGATAATGTTATTAATCACATATATTTAAGTATCCAAACGATCAAGCGTTTATACTACAAATAATCGAGTTGTTAACTCTCCTTTCTGCACTCCGATGTACGTACTCCGAATCCGCTCCCATTTTAATATCCTATTCTTCATATATCCAATATAACTGCTTCCTCCACAGTGATCTATTAAAAGGTCATTTTCATATTTCTATTCTATATGTTTTATTTTTCTCTTACAGTTGATAACATATTATTCTCAGGTTGATGAGTTTTATGACTGAAATAAAAATCTGTATTGCTGTCTATATTTTAGAAGCATATAAAGTAAATTTCAAAATATTTTAATTTAAGGTTACCGATTATTAATTTAGACTGTCGGCTTATCGATGTTTGTGGTCAGCATTTTTTTTTGTCCAGTGAGAAGGCCGTTTACCGCACGTTTTCCAATACATCGATTAATCAACAGTTTTTTTATAATAAATTTAAATCAGGAAACCCATAAATATTTACAATGGTTGACCTATAAAAAATCAAATGTAAACTATTAAAAAAATAACATGTTGTGTATTTTATCACAGATACCACTGGTTATGCGACTGTGTCGTATAAAACCATCTATTTTGCAAGTACATTCTTACAACCTTTAAAAATGCATGTTTAATTTGAATATCTTGTGACCACTTGTAAGTTTGTTGTCATTTGAAAGGCAATGACATGTTGAGAACTAATAGTTTTAATAAAAAATCCAAAAGAACAATTTTAATAAAGTTTTTGGTTTTGCATTTTTTTTATTTGATTTATTTTATATGCCTATATTGTATTTTGTCTATGCATAAAAGCTTTTTTATAAATCTTTTGATACATTTTATACATATCCATACCTTACTTACAAAACAAAATGATGCAAAATTGATATGAGGTGGTCCGAAAGTCACCTAGTTGTATATTTCATACGTTTGTTGTGATATCAATATGATAATATCCACATTTCTTGAAAATGAGAAAGTTAAAAAAACGTTCTCCTTAATATGTTGTGATCAGATTTGGATACAAACAGTTTCTATAGATCTTGAATAAACGTATTTTATCTTTGAAATAAAGTAGTTAAGGGAATTGTTGAATATAACGAGACAGTACCCTCATAATTAGACGCTTCTGGTATAGTATGTGCATTACAGCATCATTTTAGCTAATTCCATTATTGAGGGAATACAAAGTATCACAGATTGCTTAATAGGCAGTCAGAATGGTTTCATCTGCGGTAGTACAAGGAAGCGTATAGGAACGTGGGTCGATTTACTGCTGTTTCTTCACGTGTGAAACAAAATGTCCTTAAATAAAGAATAGATGGCTACAAAACAGTCAAAACCTTTTGTTTTAACGTACCCTATGACAGCTGAAATTCATAGCTGTAACTCCATTGCCAAACAACCAAAGAGAAAAAAGTATCAAGCTCGTGACATTGTTCGGGTTTAAAATAAGAAATCCATGCATGTTTTATTCATCAGTGAAGTTCACAATGATTGAAATTTACCACTTAGGCCGACTCTCGAGAACGAGTACAGATTTATTACTAGTCATTTTATTTTTTAACATCATTTAATTACTTAAGTAATTTGTGAAAATAACAGTGGTAATAAATACATACCTTCCATCACCATACACATTTGAAAATAAGTAAATAAAGAGTTACAGTTTTGAAACATGCATTTACCATTACGTATTTTAGTTTAGGTAACGTCATTAACCAGCTGTCGCTATTTGATTAAGTTTATAAGTCGAAAGAATAAAGTGTGTTATTGTCAAATGTATTAAGTTTTTTCCGATGATTCTTGAAAATGTTGTTGTCATAATACTAATCAATGAACCACTTCCACTTGAAAGTTCTGATTTTTTTGTACAGTTGAACTACAGAACACCACCATTTATTGATAAGCAGTGTTTTGTTGTTTAAAATGCAATTTTTATGTTGTCCTTGGTTGTAATGTAAAGCTTTGAACTTTATGCTCTTAACAAGTTCATATTTAAAGTTGTGATTATATTTTTATTACATAGCTTGACGCGGTGATTTCTATTTCGTCGTGGGAAATGTAACAATACCTTTATGAAGAAGCACTTTAACGCAATATGATATTTCTGAAGTGATCGCGTGTAAGCATTATTAAGCTAAAATGGTATAGTTTTCCGACAAAATGACACCAGCGTCTAGATGATACGATATGTACATGTAATCATGATTTATTCTATATTAATAAACGAAACTCCTTATGTAACGCCAAATATATAATATGTATTTTACGGAATATATTCAACATGTAACGGCATAAGCTTTCCAAGATACAAATAAGCCTCCATATTGTTGTTGTAAATCAAGTTCAACTATTACAGCTTAGCACAAACAACCCACATAAACGTAAGGTCTTTTGTGTTTAATGTTTTATATAACATGTTTTAGCTTTATATCGGTGATGGCATTTCTAAACAAAACTAGACGGGGCAGGCCAAACTTTCGTTTATAATGAATTTTCATGAAATCTATTTTTGGAAACCTGCACAATGTGACATGCTCAGCCATTCTGTACTGATGTTGTGGTCCAAGTAGGGCTAATTTGAGAAACACGGCACTACTCATACGAAATATGGAGCTTGAAAACATTCCCGAATATCAAGTACATGTTCATTGTCCGTTGGTGTGCGATCATGTTGAACTTTTTTATGCTATCCATAGACAATATAGATGATAATTAATTGTATGGGTGGTTGTTTGTTTTTACCGAATGAGATAGTGAACGCCCAGATGATTAAGGTTGTATTTGAGGGAGAGAAGAAGACAAAATCTGGTGATACTGCGAAGAAAATGGAAATCTGTGATTTCATGTTGCTACCTGCTTAGGTGAAACAACAACATAAACGTGTCATTTCCTTGCTGTGTTAACAGGAAAATAACGCGTCTATCATTCAAATAATAATATTGTGTACGCAACAAGGCGAAACAATTATTGGCGGCTAGATCCTCTATGGCAGAGTTATGGCATGTTTTATAAAGTTAAACCATATTTGTATAGTACCTGCACGATTTATCTAATTATTAAACATGCTATTGAAATTAGAAATCAATGTTTATTTTTTATAAAACACAGCAAGAGTTCTTGAAAATGCATGTTGGGGTAGTTCAAGGAAACAAAACAAATCATTCAAAAACAAATGGTCTAGTCCTTAAAGTTATTTGTGTTCATATCTTGTCCAGCGATTATGTTGGTATATTTGTGTCGAAGGATGTCTGAAGTTTATCTTTAAACGCGGATGGACAGCTGTAAAAAAAAATGTAGGTTACAATGAAAACCAAAAAAACAACAACAAAAAACTAAGGTGTCCGCTGTTTTAAGAGTCTATATTTATCATAACTCTTTATTAATGATACAAACGTTTTTTTTGGTTTAAATCGGATGATACCCCAAGCAAGAAAGAATATAAAGAAGTGCTCAACTCACGTACGACTTGGTGCCTACTAATTGACAGTGATATTAATGGCATATATTAACGTGGTAAACTGAGATTTCTGATGAAAAAAAATAAGCATGTCAGTTAAATATATCGAGCCTTTGGTGACAATGATAAATATTGCGGCCAGGTGATTATACATAAAAAAAAACATGAGAGGGTATTGCTATCTACTTTCTAAGATGTAAAATCAAAACATTAAAAAGGACATAATCAACAATTTCAGTTTATAGATTTTTCCCCAAATCAGCTATCTTAGCAGCACAGTAAATAACCAATTTTAATATCGTTCAAGGCAAAAACAGCTTTTTATGATTGTAATATTGATTTCTGAATATATTTTCATAATCTTTCTTAACACATTTCAAATGTTGCCAATATAATATCGGGTCACAAAGCATCCGATACCAACATAATTAAATATAAGATGCCTTAAACTATAAAAGGCCTTACACAATATCAGTTAATACGTTCACCGCTACCTAAGTTTTCGAAGGGACACGAAAGCTGTTTGCTAAGTGAAACTATAAAAAATATAGACATATTTTCGACCTGACACTTACAAACTTGAATGGCGAATGCGGAATGTTGGGACTGTGTGATGAGAGGGAATATCATCTTCATATTTCATATGTATTTACTGCATTTCTAGCACCACCCTTCATGAAGATGTTAATAGTAAAACATGATGTAAAACGTGTGTGTCATAAACGTGATGAAATTGATATGTTTCGGTTAAGAAAAACTGGTCTTTTGCTTCTTATGCATACGTCGTTTGAAAACAAACAAGGAGGGCGATGCTTATAATTTATTCATTTATACTCTTTTTACGCTACTCTCTCTCTCTCTCTCTCTCTCTCTCTCTCTCTTGCTCTCTCTCTCTCTCTCTCTCGAACTTAGTCTACCTCATAGGCTTTTTCTCCCTCTTCCCCTCTTTCTACTATATATTTCGTCCTTATTTCTTCTTCCCCCTCTTACTACCCTTTTTCTCGCCCAGACTTGCCATCTCCTAACCCCCGCTTACTAACCTCACTCACGTCCTTTATCACACCCCACTTACTCCTAGTTTCTGTTATCCCTCTCGTGTCAATGTATCGATCCTTTTTCCTTCCTCACCAACCTCCCTACACTTATCGTAACTTGATTTTTATTAAGTTTTATACCTAATTATTAAGATCATTTAACGCTTTTTTTCTTTCAAACAAATATTCAGAACGTGAAAAAGGTGGCAAAATATGATATGAGTTGATTTGGAAGATGGAAGACAAAAAGGCTGCAAAAGTGGCGGTGCCCAAGAAAGACAACACTATTTGCATAAACCCTTAATGAAATGTATTGCTGGAATGTATATCAAACCTGTGTCTGAATGCATGTTTTGAAAATAGTTTGTTATGGTGACATACATTTTTTGTCTTTCCTTCTATTTTATGTAATTAATTAGACATCCGTAACTGTCAAAAGGCTCAGCTGCCTTCACTTAAACATTTTTATGCAATTAGTGTTAGATTGCTGTCCAAAAAAAGAAATTATTTTGTAGGTTCACTAGACATTTGTTGCCATTTTGAAAGATATTTCTGTCTTAAAATATATTGACTTTGGAGAACTTTGTTTACATTATCTTATCTATGTTCCACAATAAACACAATGTAACGACACTTCTTGTAGTTAATAAACCATTATTGAATACCATCCACGTGGTGTTTATTTATTACTTATTACAGAACACGAACAAGGACATATTATTACCACCTTAACTTTTCAATTTAGAACTACATGTAATTGCCATATGAAATAGTCCCGAGAACAATCATACTATTATGCAGTTTAAAACCACTACGAGAAAAAGATGGATTAATAATGTTGAATTAAATGACAAACTGCTTCAAAGGCGTATAAAACGTAACATATTGATAATATCAGAGACGCTAACCAAAACAAATGCATGAATAATATGACAATCATAACAAATTGTAGCAAACTGCTTAACGACTAGCTCTTTTAAGATTCGGAAGTTTTGGAATACGATGTAAATATATATTAAAACTGCTAGTTAAACGGATCAATGAAAATATAAAAATGCTAGAACAATCAAAGGGTCTTAACTTTTACAAAGATTCTTGTTAAAGCTACGTATCAAGGACAACCAGAACAAAACACGATACACAACGCTGAAAGACAAGACATGTTACATAACTTTTGACAAATTGTCATTGTTGACCATAGATAGATAACGGGAAAGAACTCAAGATTGATGCCTGTCTGGACATTCGCTTTATGTTTATGTGTGTATCCCGCTAAGTGATATTCTTCCTCTTCGGCCCTAGCGTTGTGCTTAACTTTCATTGCCGTTTAGGTCCTAGCGTTGTACTTAACTTTCAGTGCCGTTTAGGTCCTAGCGTTGAGCTTAACTTTCAGTGCCGTTTGGGGCACTAGCGTTGTGCTTAACTTTCAGTGCCGTTTAGGTCCTAGCGTTGTGCATAACTTTCAGTGCCGTTCAGGCCCTAGCGTTGTGCTTAACTTTCAGTGCCGTTCAGGCCCTAGCGTTGTGCTTAACTTTCAGTGCCGTTCAGGCCCTAGCGTTGTGCTTAACTTTCAGTGCCGTTCAGGCCCTAGCGTTGTGCTTAACTTTCGGTGCCGTTTAGGCCCGAGCTTTGTGCTTAACTTTCAGTGCCGTTCAGGCCCTAGCGTTGTGCTTAACTTTCAGTGCCGTTGGTCCTAGTATTCTGCTTAACTTTCAGTGCCATTGGTCCTAGTATTCAGTGCCGTTTAGGTCCTAGTATACTGCTTAACTTTCATTGCCGTTTATGCCCTAGCGTTGTGCTTAACTTTCAGTGCCGTTTAGTCCCTAGCATTGTGCTTAACTTTCAGTGCCGTTCAGGTCCTAGCGTTGTGCTTAACTTTCAGTGCCGTTCAGGTCCTAGCGTTGTGCTTAACTTTCAGTGCCGTTCAGGTCCTAGCGTTGAGCTTAACTATCAGTGCCGTTCAGGTCCTAGCGTTGTGCTTAACTTTCAGTGCCGTTTAGGTCCTAGCGTTTTGCTTAACTTTCAGTGCCGTTTAGGCCCTAGCGTTGTGCTCAACTTTCAGTGCCGTTTAGGGCCAAGCGTTGTGCTTAACTTTCAGTGCCGTTTAGGCCCTAGCGTTGTGCTTAACTTTCAGTGCCGTTCAGGCCCTAGCGTTGTGCTTAACTTTCAGTGCCGTTCAGGCCCTAGCGTTGTGCTTTACTTTCAGTGCCGATCAGGCCCTAGCGTTGTGCTTAACTTTCAGTGCCGTTCAGGCCCTAGCGTTGTGCTTAACTTTCAGTGCCGTGCAGGTCCTAGCGTTGTGCTTAACTTTCAGTGCCGTTTAGGCCCTTGCGTTGTGCTTAACTTTCATTGCCGTTCAGGCCCTAGCGTTGTGCTTAACTTTCAGTGCCGTTCAGGCCCTAGCGTTGTGCTTAACTTTCAGTGCTGTTCAGGCCCTAGCGTTGTGCTTAACTTTCAGTGCCGTTCAGGCCCTAGCGTTGTGCTTAACTTTCGGTGCCGTTTAGGCCCGAGCTTTGTGCTTAACTTTCAGTGCCGTTCAGGCCCTAGCGTTGTGCTTAACTTTCAGTGCCGTTGGTCCTAGTATTCTGCTTAACTTTCAGTGCCATTGGTCCTAGTATTCTGCTTAATTTTCAGTGCCGTTTAGGTCCTAGTATACTGCTTAACTTTCATTGCCGTTTAGGCCCTAGCGTTGTGTTTAACTTTCAGTGCCGTTTAGTCCCTAGCATTGTGCTTAACTTTCAGTGCCGTTCAGGTCCTAGCGTTGTGCTTAACTTTCAGTGCCGTTCAGGTCCTAGCGTTGTGCTTAACTTTCAGTGCCGTTCAGGTCCTAGCGTTGAGCTTAACTATCAGTGCCGTTCAGGTCCTAGCGTTGTGCTTAACTTTCAGTGCCGTTTAGGTCCTAGCGTTTTGCTTAACTTTCAGTGCCGTTTAGGCCCTAGCGTTGTGCTCAACTTTCAGTGCCGTTTAGGGCCAAGCGTTGTGCTTAACTTTCAGTGCCGTTTAGGCCCTAGCGTTGTGCTTAACTTTCAGTGCCGTTCAGGCCCTAGCGTTGTGCTTAACTTTCAGTGCCGTTCAGGCCCTAGCGTTGTGCTTTACTTTCAGTGCCGATCAGGCCCTAGCGTTGTGCTTAACTTTCAGTGCCGTTCAGGCCCTAGCGTTGTGCTTAACTTTCAGTGCCGTGCAGGTCCTAGCGTTGTGCTTAACTTTCAGTGCCGTTTAGGCCCTTGCGTTGTGCTTAACTTTCATTGCCGTTCAGGCCCTAGCGTTGTGCTTAACTTTCAGTGCCGTTCAGGCCCTAGCGTTGTGCTTAACTTTCAGTGCCGATCAGGCCCTAGCGTTGTGCTTAACTTTCAGTGCCGTTCAGGTCCTAGCGTTGTGCTTAACTTTCAGTGCCGTTTAGGCCCTTGCGTTGTGCTTAACTTTCATTGCCGTTCAGGCCCTAGCGTTGTGCTTAACTTTCAGCGCCGTTTAGGTCCTAGCGTTGTGCTTAACTTTCAGTGCCGTTCAGGTCCTAGCGTTGTGCTTAACTTTCAGTGCCGTTCAGGCCCTAGCGTTGTGCTTAACTTTCAGTGCCGTTCAGCCCCTAGCGTTGTGCTTAACTTTCAGTGTCGTTTAGGCCCTAGCATTGTGCTTAACTTCCAGTGCCATTTAGGCCCTAGCGTTGTGCTTAACTTTCAGTGCCGTTCAGGCCCTAGTGTTGTGCTTAACTTTCAGTGCCGTTCAGGCCCTAGCGTTGTGCTTAACTTTCAGTGCCGTTCAGGCCCTAGCGTTGTGCTTAACTTTCAGTGCCGTTTAGGTCCTAGCGTTCTGCTTAACTTTCAGTGCCGTTTAGGTCCTAGCATTCTGCTTAACTTTCAGTGCCGTTTAGGCCCTTGCGTTGTGCTTAACTTTCAGTGCCGTTTAGGCCCTAGCGTTGTGCTTAACTATCAGTGCCGTTTAGGTCCTAGCGTTGTGCTTAACTTTCAGTTCCGTTTAGGTCCTAGCGTTGTGCTTAACTTTCAGTGCCGTTAAGGTCCTAGCATATTGTCTCTATAAAAAAGGGTTTTCCTTAAAAGTCTGACTACTTAGATTGCCAATGTATGACAGTTTTCGTAAATTAATTTATTGTAATATGCATTTTCATTGTTTAATTAAACAAAGTCTGAGTTTAAACTGTACTGTTAATACGTCACTTAGTACTGGTAAAGCATTTATTCGGATTAAGGCTCTCAGCATTGGATTCGATTCGGACACGCTTTATAACTGATAAACTTCTTTGTAAATAAATAATTACATGCAAAGTTTATACTCACATAATTGACTTATTTCCATAATCTGTAATCAAAGCCACGTATAGACTACTGCAAGCGTGTAGAAATATAACTGTATTTTGTCGCTGGTAAACGTGACTGTGACTCATCGTTAGCTCTTCTTGCTTAACCCTTTGTAAACCTGTTAATCGATTATTTTTATCAAGCACCTTACATGGCAAACTCACAAACTAATTGATATTGACAAATTCCTAACAGCGCATATCATTTTTTTTTTTCATTTTGTTGTATTTTAACGTTATGTTAATATTGCGTTCTTTCTTCGTTGTATTTATTATGCAATGTAAATATTATGTATATAGATCTATATATATTTGAATGTCACCATGTCAAAATTCCTAGACACACTTTCGTTTTCGACCAGTGGCTAGGTCAGCTCCTGCATGGTTAGACATGTAAACAGATTTACATATTAAATTTATAAACAGATGCAAACGATATTTCTTTATAAATCATTAAACTGTTATAGTTCAAAGCATGCACTCATCATAAAATCTCATGCCATATTTAAATCTCTTTTAAATGATTTTGTTATAATTTCAAGTCTGACGCATATAGTAAGATAAGATTGTATTGGCGATGTTAGACAACTTATTATTTATAAAGTAACATTGTTTTCTTTAGACGATTGTTTAAATAATTTTATGAGCCTTCTCTAAAGCATGTATGTGTAAATGACATTGTAAATATTTGTAAATATTGTGTTTGTCCTCATTGGCCGTTTGGCTTTTTGGATATGAAATAAACCATCTTCTTCTTCTTCTATGCTCAATTGTAGAATCAGTAAAGTGGGTTTCTTCTTTATATTGCCTTTTTGCATTCATGAATGAAACATGGATAAGTGTGATTATCAAAAGGATTAGTCCTATTTAAAATTTAAAAACTCTTAAAGAAGAAAATATGCCGCAAATATAGAAAAGACATTAATAGTTTGCTTAGTTTGAACGTGCCTTAAGAAGTTTCGAAAACAAATGGATCAAACAATAATCTTTCAAATGATACCAACATTATATAGGGTATACACGCATCGAGATTTAACCCACTTTAAAATGGCTCCATCAATATTGTAGGTTACGGGGTTTTAAGGGATATACAGAGAAATGAAAACAACATTGATTGAAAGCGAAGCTCTAAACCGAATATGGTTTTCTGTGTCCCGTTGATAACAAATCTGGTCACATACTTACACGTTTTTGTGTATGTCATGTCGAACATCTGTTTATATTTATCAAATTTAATTATCAATATAAATCAGAAAAAAGACATAATTTTGATACGATATAATTTAGTGACCCAATATGAAGAAATAAGGGGTCTCCACGGAAACAGTCCTCGACCAATTGCGTCATGCATGTCAGAGACGAACAAGCTTATTTTAAAATCGGATACCGTAAGTTAAATATGTTGATTTCAGTTATTGAGTTTAAATGATGGACTGGTGTCATGGGATATACAATTTATGTAATGGATACCATCTAAGACGCTTATGAAGACAAATGATACTGGTATGTGTCAAGGGAAAACGTTATAACAGAACAAATGGCAAGAAAAAATGAGCATTTTGATGCCGAAACCTAATGTGCATTCATGTGCGAAGTAGGATAACATGACATTTTAGTCATGGCAGTTTAGGTTTGAACCTTCGTTTGTCTTTTCCATTTCCACTGATACAAATCTTCCAAGCATAAATGTGGGCGCGTAATAATGGATGTATACGATACAAAACGTCAACGATGCACATAACTTCGACATGTAAACTTCGGTAATTGCAGGACAGCACTAACAAGAAAGAAACAACATATTTAAAAACACATAATTTTATAGTACCAAAGTCCTCAAATGACACAAATAACATATACATAAAAAGCCGCACCGATTTAGTGAATAAAACATTATTGCCTATTATGAATTTGAAACTATCCAAACAGTTTAAAAGAAGTAGATCAAGGGCGGTTATTCATGTTACAAGGGATATCAATCTTAAATGATGCGTAGTCAACCTTACATGAGTAATAAAACTTATATACACGTGATCTGATTCTAAAACGAGATCTCAAAATACCAATACAAGATTTAAACCTTCCACGAGATTTCAACCTTAAGGCGTCTTAAGATTTTAACCCGTAACAGAACTATTCTGCGCGTTTGAAAAAAAACAATGGCATCAAGCTGAAACTTAAAAGATACCCAGGACAAACTTGATTAAAGCAATTGTGGCGCTTAACATGCATGATGGGGGTATTGACGAATACAGTTCAAATTAATAAAAACAGAGTCGATGAATTCCATCTCAAATTTGTCTTGTTGCGTTAACGGTTGCACCAGCGATGCGGAATTTTAATGATATAAGGAGTTTCAATTTCAGTGGCTGTATTTTCGAATCTAATTTGTTTTGAGTTTTTGCTTCCATTATTTAAACATGAGATGGGTTCATTTTGAAAAGGATATAGCAGACAGTTACAATCTAGATTTATAAACTGAACGCTTGATAAATTATTTGAGAACATGCAAGGATACACTTTGTGGTCATTTGCACGAGAGTTATTCAGCTCATAAACCTCGTTTCCGCAAAACACCCTGCGCTCGGGTCGGGATGGACTTATCGTACACTCTCAGCCATGGAAGATACTTATAATCTCGTATTACAACCAATAAGTTCCTTAGCAATAACGTTTTAGGAACCACTCACTTCAATAGCAAGCAAAGGCTTCATTACCAACTTCTGCATCTATAGCAACCAATGACTTTCTTATGAACTATTATCTTTCTAAGCAACCTTTTATTGTCTGTTACTTATAATAAGCGTCTAGGAATATAATATATTCTCACTGAGATGTTTTTACAGATGTTTTGTTCGGCTACGAATAGTAAATAAAGCATGTACAATCAATGATTACTTCACATTTTAGTGTTGGGGAGCTTTATGTTACATTGAAGTGGGTAAAAAAAATTCAATGGCTTTTGCTCCATTCATTTCTATAAAAAAAAACTCAAATTTAAATTCAAAATTACTCTTGTTTCTAATATTCTTATCATCAAATATATTTTTGTTATTAATCAATTATTTAATTTTCATTTTTTTAATATGTTCATTGAATATATTCTGAAATTATGTTTTTATATTAGTTTTTAAAAAACAAAACAAAAAATCTGTCACATTTTTTAACATAACTTGAGCATGCATTCTGGTGGTAATCCGAGGACACATGAGTGACTTTATGATATCCCTTGCCTTTTAAAGCGGCATATTCATTTGCTTCATTTACAGACAAAATATGAATGTCACTGTACTACATGCAACAGGGCGAAAGAAAAAACAAGCGGCTAGATTCCCTTCTTTTGCTCGACATATTTAAGACGTATATAGCCGAGATATGGCATGTTTAATGATAATAATACCATATTAATATATTTCCTGCACAAATAATAGAATTATGAAACATGCTGTTGAGATTATAAATCAGTGTAACTTATTTTATAAAATACAGCATGAAACCGTCTTTAGAGCTGATGTTGTTTTTGAGTTTATAAGTCTGCAAGCGCCCTATAGTGGTTGCATTTTGTCTTGACCCCTTCATATCCCCAAAATTGACTGAAACCTATTTTGATGCCAAAGGGGGAGTTTTTTTTCAACCGTGTTGTCGGATTATCGCCAAATTAGTAATTTTTAACCCCAAATGCCGCAGGCCCTACGATGTATGACATCTAAAGTGGTCCCAAAGCTCCTTATAGCTCAGAGAAAAAAACAAAATAAATAATCCTACAACACACTGGTGAGACCCCAAGCATGGAAACATATTGATATAGAAAAATTCAACTCACGAACGACATAATGTATATGAATTTACACTGTTGTTAATGTCAATAAACAAAAAAGAGCAATTATGGGTTTTTGATGTAAAAAATAGCATGTCAAATTAATATAACGAACGAGCCATTGGTTGCAACGTCAAATGATAAGGCCACATGAACCTATTTTGATATTAAATTATTCGAAACGAGATTGCATTGTCTGAATGTCATGTATATATATTTTCTCTACACATGATGTTTTTTATATGTTGCCAATATAATAGAAGATCGCCAAACGTCCAATACCAATTCATTGTATTTGAATGCTTAATTAAGAAATAAAATGTATACTCAGTTTCTGTGAATTCGTTCACCGACAATTAAGTTTTTGAATATACAAGAAGCTATTCGCTAAATGACGCTAAAACAGTTAAGACATATTTTCAACATTATACCCAATAACGTGAATGATGGACGCGAAACGCTCGCAACTTGTGGTGTCAGAGATTGTTTTATCCCACCCCATATAATTAGATCAAAATATTTGGCTATGCTGGAAATCCTTAGCTTGCCCACGGGCAAATAGACAAAAGAAGCCGTATTGAACAACGCTTTCATTGCCATCGAAAAATTAACTTAAATCGTCTTTAACACCATGGCAACATTGCCTCATGTTATATTGAAATGAATTATTTTTCGCTTCGTCTGGCACAAAAAGCAATTTACACGCTGGCTTCAAAACTTAATGTTGTTCTGTCCTCAGACCTATTCAAATAACTATTTGACTATTGATATATTTTGAATCATTTCGCGCATATCGATGATATTACAACAACAACTTATCAAACATATATACGCAAATGAGTTTTACTAAGCACAAAATAGTTCCAGCGAAAACATACATTGTAACTTTATTTTGTTTAACCAAGGTGGGAGAAAAATGCTATATATTCATAAGCTGCATGCTGTGCATTTTCTTCTTTCGCAGTTTATTCGTTCCAAAAGAAGATGTACAAACATGATGTAATTTACGTGTAAGTGTAAATCATAAGCAGGATGATGTTAATTAATGTTTCTGAGATGCTTCAGCCGTTGTTTTTCATGCACATTTGTTAAACAACTAGGAAGGCTGCAGAGTTTGTTTTATTTAAGATATTCATTAGTGTTCCATTTTGCTTCACACAAAATAGTAATTTATTTATAAACGAGCATTGTTAAAGCATAAAGGGGTACACTTTTAAGGGTCTGTATTTCAGATGAAAGGAAATCAACACAATAAATACAAATTTCCAGGTTGAATATATAATGGTTATCATGTGTGAGTTACTGTTTGTATTCACAACAATAAAACCCTTTCATAAATTATACTTAAATATTTAAATATCAAATTCAATCTGGATCGACTTCGACATCGGCGATATAAATGGTCAAGAACATTTTTTTTTTTTTATAAATAACATAATTGTATTCATACTAAGATACTATATTTTCATGATTATAAAATAATACTAAAATTGTCAAGTAAATAACATAGTTTAAGTTGCAAACCCTGTTCATTCATACTTCATTTTTCGCACCTATTATTGACAAGGCCAAACGTTCTGCAGCAAACCGTTATTTTCAAAGTAATGCATTTATTTATAGAATATTTATTACATACAAATGAAGAAGACTGATGCAAAAACCAGAAAGAAGGATAAATCAGATAATTCCCTAAACATATGAAAATAAACCTTATTTAAAATGATCATTCTTCTGGACAAAACAACGAAATATAGATTATTGTAAGATTTAGGTGTTGTGGGTGGCACTGTATGTATTTACACAATTCATTATTTTCTCGGAAAATAGACATACAAAAAGACATCTATCATTTAAATCCCAAAATATTGTTTCATGCAGACAATCTCCGAGGGTTTCTTATCTCGGATGGCTGTGTACGGAAACTAGTGGTGCTGGTTTTTGAACCCGGCTCTCAAAGCCACAGCTCGTACGTGTGGTCGTGTATGGCACGAGTGTGTCTTTTCTGTCTTTTTCGTTGGCTTATCTAGTACCATTAAACGTAAGTATATGTTTGCGTTCGCTATGGGATCTGTCCAAACTGCTATCTTTTTTACTACCACTGCTCCTTTTCACCCTCAATATATCTTACTTTTATTCCCTTCATGTCGCTTTCTTCTACTTTTCTCGCCACCGTTATCGCTACTTTTCAATCGATTCTGTCTTTCTCTTACCTATTCATTCCCATCATATTCTTTTTCCTCTCGACTCTTTAGTATCCTAATCTTTCTCAGCTGCTATTTTTCCCCACTCCCCGTTGTATCAATAACCTGTTTCAGTCATCTTCCGTTATCTCTTTTCTCATCCCCGTATTATGCCCTCTTTTTGCCTCTAACTCTCACTCCCCCCTCTCTCTTTCTACTCACTTTTCTCATTTTTACATCGTCCCCCGCCCTCTTTCAACTCCAACCCGTTTTTTTTGTTTCGCGTCTCTCGTCCTTGCTCTTTCCCCTTTGCGCATTTCTCCCTCACCGTCTTCATTTGCCTTCTTTCAATGTATTATTTCTCCTTGTCAATCATGCCAACCTGCTTATCTTTGCTGTGAATTATTTGAGGATTGATACTTGATTATTAAAAATCGCTTCTATAGTATTACGTTTCAATAGCACATTTTTAAAGGGGGAAACGTTGTTGTAAAATGTCTATTTTTATATGTTCACATCACAAATAGGCCAAAAAAAAACAAATATTTGTTAAAGTATGTTTACTGCGTTTAAATAGTTATGCAATTTAGTTTAATTAACCAAGTGTAAATTTCTTAATCACTAACTTTGTTATAAAGAAACGAAGACCTCAAGTCACACAATTGATCTTTTTTCCATATCTTTTCTTAACAAACGTGAAAAAATAAAAGAGATAACATTTAAAATGTAAGAGAAAACAGCTACAAATGCGACGGTGTCTGAGAAAGGAAAACATTATTTATATGTGCCATTATTAAAATGAATTGCGGGAATGCTAATAAAGCTCAGTTTAATGCTATTTCATCCGATCATAAATTCGCGAATCATAAAATGAATAACTGAAACAATTATTTTTATCAACCATATCCAATTGGTGTTTTGTTGCCCTAGTCGCATCTTCCTTGAGGGTTGGAAAATGTTCAAGCTCATATACGGAAACATTTGTCCGTTAATCAATAAAACTATATTCGTACTACAGAAAGTTCCAGCAATCATTTACGTCTTAAACAACTAGTTTTGCTCTGCAATAGTTTTCAACATCTAATTAATGTATGTCTGTATTTCATAATAAACATCAAATATAGAGTGCATGTTTATGTGCTCATATTCGCTTCATCGGTTTACTTCGTGCGTTATCCATATGTGCTCCGTTTGTATTAGAACAAGGCGATTGTACCATTAATATAAGAATGTTCCTATACATATGCTGACACGTCTTGATTTAGATACCATTGATATTTTTTAATGGTTGCAAACGTATGATCATTTTAAAGATTGGATCCGCATCAACATTTTCAGACATAACACGAATAAAGGCAAAACGCTAACGGAAGATGTTGCCAATATTTTAGGATTTATTTCTTAGACAAATATGTCTTACGGGTGTTTATGAGACAGAATTCATACTTGTTCATGCATTTATCATGCAATGTGATCTTCAGGGACAGGCAAAGTATCAAAAACAGGCATGTTATCCTGTTTTATTGCACACGAATCAAAGGCCATCGCCAAAAAGACGACCCACAAGAGACATGAACTTTAGTAGCAATGTCCAAATAACTATTAAAAAAACTGTTTATCGATATTTTTATGGCAGCCATATTTATACGACTAACAGAAATATTGGGGTTCAATAATGGTGTTTATCCAGAATTTCGCAGTATTGATATTCAAGAGGCCTTGCTCATCATGTGTGAAATATTAAAAATGGTGGAGCTGTTGTTCCTGTTTCTGCGGCTGCTGAATCAGCTGATGACGATAACGATGACGATGATGATGATGATGATGATGATGATGATGATGATGATGAAATTTCAAACATTTTGCATATCATTCTTTAACAGTTATAATATTGAATGCATTCTTTGTGCGGCTTGTTTTCTGAATTAATGTCGTTCACACTTAGTCTAGAAAATAATTAATATGTCATACAAAGAATGCTATTTGGATAAAGGAGAAACAGGAGGATTTTGTTTTGAATGATATTTGCAAATCACTGTCTTTCAAAATGGCTTTAACGAGAAAGTTATAGCGGATATTTACTTCCGGTCGAAATTCTGACGATTTGGCATCGAATGATAATTTTCTTTACATACAATTGGATTGGTGAGATTATTTCAATGTCCTTTCTCCTTATTGCCATTAATTCTGGCAAAAGAATACCACTAAACACGTTTTTAGTATGACAATAATAGACCTGCGGTGTCGGTATTTGTAACACCTCTTTTGTCATTACTGTCAAGGCCCGACCCTTTTCCATAACTGCTCTTACTCCAGTAGTTACTGTTGTATTCAACAAATAAAAGTAGTAAATGAAAACTTCCCTCACTAGCCATAAAGCCAAAAATTAAAAATAAGTACATATCCTCCGCACTTTGATAAATACACTTTTTCGAAATCACAAACATATAACTGGTATGAAAAAAGTGCAACCGTATTCATGCTGGGTAATCATTGGAGCCATAACATTTTGTTATGTGTTGAAAATGCTCCAACGCGTCTTCCGTTATAGTGCCAGTGAGTGGAATACGGATGTAAACAGTGAGTATGGTTTCTTATTTTTAATTTTTAGAGGTTTATACGAGTAAATTAAAAAAAATGGAGAATGTAGTTCCACATAGGAATGGCCATGAGTTGTTCTAAAGGTAAAAGTTCTGAATAAAATCTGGTCGACTAGAACTTGCATAACTTGCTTGACGTTAGTGTTGACAACGTAAAAATCAGGATTTTCGTGAGAATTGTTCACATACCTTAGGTTTAAGTATTTTCTTTACATGTGTGTGGCTTTTTTATTGACGAAAGGTTGCCACGTTACAAATTTTAGAACTTTATTTGTTATACTTGCTGCACTATGCTCGATTTTCTGAACGCTGTGGTGCCAATGAATAGGTTGTGGTGCTCATGAATAGTAATTTAGAAGGAAACGAATTATGAAAAAACTGAAGCAATTTCATAACATGCAAATTAACAATTAACTGAATTAATATCATTTTAGATCTTTTTAAAGTATGACCAACTACAACACTGCTTCGCGGACTTTAAGGTTCATTTTGTGTCTAATAAGTTAATACTTAAAAGCAAATGATCGTCGTAATTCCAATTCTGTATTTCCAGGTATTATAAGGCAAAAATCTAACGATTGTGTTTATATATTTTCAGATTGGTGTCTTTAAAGGGAAAAAGAGGCGGGTATATTCATGTCGAGAAAAAAATCACTCCGTAGCTCAAAATTTGCAAGAAAATATATTTTACAGTCAATCACCTAAATTAACAAGCACTCCCTTGCCATCTCGGAAAAAAAGATTCATACGTTTGCATTTGATGATTTCTCTTTTGTGGGTAGATAATTCAGCATGTATTATCGGCGAAAGAAACCGTGCTCGTTTAGTAACTATCTTTTGTCCAATGCTGCTAGGGAAGAATCTTTTTTTCTGAGATGGCAAGGGAGTGCTTGCTTCTTTTATGATGAATGACTGTTGGTCTTAAAATGAAAAATAAGAAACCATACTCACTGTTTACATCCATATTCCACTCATCGGCACTATAACGGAAGACGCGTTGGAGCATTTTCAACACATAACAAAATGTTATGGCTCCAATGATTACCCGTCGTGGTATTGTTACAGCTTTAACAAAATGGTCAAGATTTGTAACTTGAGTCTTCTGTTTAGATATTGTTTGTAGATTATTTTTATGGCCTAGGCATTAGTTTGTATTGTATTGGCTGTTTGTCTGTCCTGTAAATAGTTACATAAACATAACATTTTTTATTAAACGAAAGCATTTATACTTCGAACGACGGAACGCTCTATTGTTATGGTCCCATATTTATGTAAACTACATTCGTGTTATGAGAATATCAACCCACGTAACACGTATTAAACATCAAACAGATAAATAAATCTATATTTGAAATCCTAACTTAAGCCGAATATGTCAATATCAGCTTCGAACACGTGACTTTGTTTTCGTCTTACTATTCTTGTTGTAAGAGGGTATAGAAAAACAAATCATTTGAATTCGATTATATCACATGGAATGTCAAGCTTGCAATGGGTATTTCAAAAGAATGGGCTATTTCTTACTCCGCAAAATTCTGATTTAGTTATGGCATAACTGAAATAAGTGAAAAGTTTCAATATAAACGTCTGCATATTGTTCTCTATTACTAGGGCTGTATTTCAGAAACATTTTAAGTTGTTGTTGTTGTTGTTTTTTTTTTATTTTTTTTTATTTTAAAGCATGATAATATCAAATAGGCTTGTCGTATTATCGATACGAGGATTCAATATTCTAAATGGATGTATGATGGATAAACTACCGAAAAAACATTATATATAAACCTTCAACATAATAGACGCAACGACATATATGTAGGACTGGTCACGCGGTGACCTCATATGTTCCACTTATAGTTATATTGCACCAAAATGGAGTATATTTTCCTATTCCGTTCAATGAAACATTTTCCATAAATTGATCAATGTATGCAGGTGGTCGACAAAATATAGCATAAAGGGGTTATTATTAAAACCAATATGAAATATACGGGGCGCAGAAAACGTATTCGTGTTTGAGCTTCGCTCTGATCCGATATTTCCATTGCCACGAAGATCCCGAATCGGATCACCTTCTTGACCCTCAACTTATAAGATACAGGTATTGCATTTTGCAGTTGTATTGTTTATTTAAACTGAAACATGGACTTTGGCTTAAGTTTTACATATCTATTCTCCGATAAAACTAAATGCTACCAAAATAGTATGAGGTCACTACTTGTTAAACATTCAAGTAATTGAACATTGCATACGTTTAATGTAATATTTTAAATTGTCACATGTCTTCATAAATCTACATGAAGGTTATTCTTTAATATGGCTTACAAAAAATTTCAAACAGTTTCTATAGTTTCAGCATATCACTTAAAGATTACTTTCTAGTCTAAGATGTGGAATCAAACAGTTGAATATAAGGAAATGGTACCATTTTAATTTGCCGCTTCAATTATATAGGCCCTGGTATATTTTATGGACAAAACCTTTAATAAGACGCGGCATCAAATTATTATGTTGACATTGGGTGGATAGTTATCCCATTGAAAGAAGAGAGTTACATCGGAACCACCATATTTTGTTTGAAAATAACAGCTTTGGTTTGATATAGCAATATTCTGGATTAATAAAACCCATATGCAATCAAAGTTTGAAAAAAAAGCCTTGGTTTGATAAAGAATTTGTCTGTATTAATATAAAACAACATAACGGTATTTCATAGTTACAATAACATATTCCCCCAAACCACGGTTTAAACATTTAAAATAACATTTACGGTATGACTAAGCGGAATTCAGTATTAAAACCCCCATATACTTTTAAAGTTTAACATAACAGCCTCGGGTTTATTATACGTTTAATATTAGTATCCTGTCTCTTGTTGATAGTGTGTGTGGGTTCCAGAAATATATCTAGAGGAATAACCTTAAAAAATGATTGCTGGGATGAAGAAATCTTATTCAACGTAAACACATTTTTTTGATTCATTTGCATTATTTGGGCAACCCAATCGGCATTGTTTCCTTTGAATTATCATCGGTCTTCTGGTGAAAGGTCGAAATTGGAACAATATGTATTAGTATGGCAAAGACATTAACTTAGAATTCTATTAGCTAGGATATTTGTAAATAAAACGGCACGATCAGCTTGAAGGGAAATGCCATACAATGGGGGTATAAACGACATGGAAGCAGCTGTATTTATATGGTCTGTATAAAGATTCTCACAGAAAATGAACAACGAGCACTTTCAAGGCAGTAAAAGTAAATTAATGTGATATCTGGCCCAATGATTACGAACTTTCCCAAGTCTGAGTTCAGACTCAGGTGGAAAAAACTGCAAATCTTCATATTAATATATAAGTCCAGGGATTATTGAAAAGTGGGGGAAAAATGCACATATGTTTTAGGGATAAAATGTTAAAAAAGTGAGAATTTCAGGAATTATATCTTTTCTTCTTCTTGAGTTTTCATTATGAAATTTGTTAACATGTTTAACCATTGGAACGTTTACAATTATTCACAATATCTTTGTAAAAATAATTAAATTATAATGTATTTTGGTAATATAATGAACGTGTTTTTTTCTGACTTGAGTCTACACATTGACAGTTTGAAAGCATGCGCCCTGAGTATTAACAGATAACGAATAGTCCTATGGAAGCAACAGGGACATGCCAAGTAGCTGTACCATATATGGATGAACCTATTTAAATGTACAAGGGAAATAAACAATATTGTCTTGGTAAATCATGTTTTAAATGAAGTTGAAAGTTGTTATCTAATCTGATTCCAACGTCTTAATCTCTGGCCCAAGACGCTAGTAGAATGCTTTCCAGTTCTGCTCATATTTAATATTTGTTAACGTTTCCGTTTACTGAATCCAATAGTTCATATATTTGGAAAAAAAGCCGTATAAATATATATATTCATCAACGATTTATCAAATGTGGTATTACAATAAAAGTTTTGCAAGTTAGTTTATTACATATCTACAGGGCATTATCGAAAGCGTTCCATTGATTAGTGTTTGCCCGTATTCCATTTAGACATAGATTTCTGCGAAATTTCAATCTTTTCAATGTTCATAATAAATATCTTTTTATGTCAAATTGACAATCGAACATTGCCTTTCCCATTCACGGATTTACCTTCTAATCAATTTCACTGATCAAACTACAACATCAAAATGTTTAAGAAGCTTACACATGAAACATTGCGTGCAATTTGGTGTTGGAATATTTAGAGGACTAAGAGTATTTCCGCTGCATGACGTGCTAAGTTATTTCTTATTTGAGAAATTAACGAATATATTACTGTGTGTTTCTGTCCAATTTGTTATTGAAATTGGCAAATTATTTTTTCGTGAAGAAAAGATAGTAAATACAATTGTAAGGAATGTAGGATCTACATATCTTCATATAATTTGTAGCGGTCGGTTGGCGCATTATGAACAAAACTTGACGGAAATTTGGTCCATCGAAATAAATTATATTGTAAAACGTGTTAATACCACTGTGGAAATTACAAGGCAATAGCCAGAGGTCGACAAATAACAAAGGCCCTGTTCAGAGGTACAATATTAATGCTCAACATTGACCTAGTCATATCTTGTTGTGTTCATAGAAAAAACATTTATTAACTGGTAACTATCAATCCAATCTTTACTTTGTCCAAAAAATCCATTTCAATTCAGAACTACATGTATCATATGCCAAACTAATAACATTCATCCTAGTATGCATTTTGTTACCATTTCGAAAGAAACGAGGGAGCCAAAATGTTGCATTAAACGACAAACTGCTCCCAAGGGTTTGAAAATGTATCATATTGATATAGTCAGAGACGCTTACGAAGACAAGTGCATGAATGACATTATATTCAAGACACAAGGTAACCATTTACTTTCCTTACAGATCCTTAGGATTGTTTTGGAACATGATGTGAATGTATGTTTAAACTGTTAGTTAAACGGCGGAATAAGCGTAAACACTTACTTGTTTCATATGGCAAATGTCAATTAAACGTAAACAGTTCTAGTCGCTTAAAGAAAAACTGAGATCATTATTAAAGCTACAGATAAAGGACCTCAAAATACAATACGCTTAAGGACAATACACATTACAGATTCATCGACATGTTTCATTGTTGATCATAAGTACACTACGGGAACGACGACCAAACAACGAACAAATGAACATAACCTTTAATTCATTAGTATTGTTCTATACAACTGTTGTATTCAACAGCGTTTTCAGACCGTGTCCCGGAGGAACACCCTCAACATAAAATCATTCTTGAACATAATTATAATCTTACACTATATGTTAACAGTTTTTTTATGTTAAGCACTTAGTGAACTTGAATTTTCTTGACCGCTCGCGTTATTTTGATGCCTGTATGGTCTGTCTGTTGTGTTTATTTGTTTCATGCTCAGTGACGATCTCCATTCAGACCACAACTTTATGTCTCAAGGTCAGTTACGTAAATGCCTTAGCCTTGTGTCTCACTTTTAGTACCGTTAATGCCTTAGCCTTGTGTCCCACTTTTAGTACCGTTAATGCCCTAGCCTTGGGTCTCACTTAAAGTACCGTTAATGCCTTAGCCTTGTGTCCCACTTTAAGTACCGTAAATGCGCTAACCTTGTGACTCACTTTTAGTACCGTTAATGCCTTAGCATTGTGTCTCACTTTAGGTACCGTTAATGCCTTAGCCTTGTGTCCCACTTTTAGTACCGTTAATACCCTAGCCTTGTGTCACACTTTTAGTACCGTCAATGTCCTTGCTTTGTGTCCCACTTGTAGTACCGTTAATGCCTTAGCCTTGTGTCTCACTTTTAGTACCGTTAATGCCTTAGCCTTGTGTCCCCCTTTTAGTACCGTTAATGCCTTAGTCTTGTGTCCCACTTTTAGTACCGTTAATACCCTAGCCTTGTGTCACACTTTTAGTACCGTCAATGTCCTTGCTTTGTGTCCCACTTGTAGTACCGTTAATGCCTTAGCTTTGTGTCCCACTTTTAGTACCGTTAATACCCTAGCCTTGTGTCACACTTTTAGTACCGTCAATGTCCTAGCTTTGTGTCCCACTTGTAGTACCGTTAATGCCTTAGCCTTGTGTCTCACTTTTAGTACCGTTAATGCCTTAGCCTTGTGTCCCACTTTAGTACCGTTAATGCCTTAGCCTTGTGTCCCACTTTTAGTACCGTTAATGCCTTAGCCTTGTGTCCCACTTTTAGTACCGTTAATGCCTTAGCCTTGTGTCCCACCTTTAGTACCGTTAATGCCTTAGTCTTGTGTCCCACTTTTAGTACCGTTAATACCCTAGCCTTGTGTCACACTTTTAGTACCGTCAATGTCCTTGCTTTGTGTCCCACTTGTAGTACCGTTAATGCCTTAGCCTTGTGTCTCACTTTAAGTACCGTCAATGCCTTAGTCTTGTGTCCCACTTTTAGTACCGTTAATGCCTTAGCCTTGTGTCTCACTTGTAGTACCGTTAATGCCTTAGCCTTGTGTCTCACTTTTAGTACCGTTAATGCCTTAGTCTTGTGTCCCACTTTTAGTACCGTTAAATACCTAGCCTTGTGTCACACTTTTAGTACCGTCAATGTCCTTGCTTTTTGTCCCACTTGTAGTACCGTTAATGCCTTAGCCTTGTGTCCCACTTTAAGTACCGTTAATGCCTTAGCCTTGTGTCTCACTTTAAGTACCGTTAATGCCTTAGCCTTATGTCCCACTTTTAGTACCGTTAATGCCTTAGCCTTGTGTCCCACTTTTAGTACCGTTAATACCCTAGCCTTGTGTCACACTTTTAGTACCGTTAATACCCTAGCCTTGTGTCACACTTTTAGTACCGTCAATGTCCTAGCTTTGTGTCCCACTTGTAGTACCGATAATGCCTTAGCCTTGTGTCCCACTTTTAGTTCCGTTAATGCCTTAGCCTTGTGTCCCACTTTTAGTACCGTTAATACCCTAGCCTTGTGTCCCACTTTTAGTACCATTAATACCCTAGCCTTGTGTCACACTTTTAGTACCGTCAATGTCCTTGCTTTGTGTCCCACTTGTAGTACCGTTAATGCCTTAGCCTTGTGTCTCACTTTTAGTACCGTTAATGCCTTAGTCTTGTGTCCCACTTTTAGTACCGTTAATGCCTTAGCCTTGTGTCCCACTTTTAGTACCGTTAATGCCTTAGCCTTGTGTCCCACTTTTAGTACCGTTAATACCCTAGCCTTGTGTCACACTTTTAGTACCGTCAATGTCCTTGCTTTGTGTCCCACTTGTAGTACCGTTAATGCCTTAGCCTTGTGTCTCACTTTAAGTACCGTTAATGCCTTAGCCTTGTGTCTCACTTTAAGTACCGTTAATGCCTTAGCCTTGTGTCCCACTTTTAGTACCGTTAATGCCTTAGCCTTGTGTCCCACTTTTAGTACCGTCAATGCCCTAGCCTTGTGTCTCACTTTTAGTACCGTTAATACCCTAGCCTTGTGTCCCACTTTTAGTACCGTTAATACCCTAGCCTTGTGTCACACTTTTAGTACCGTAAATACCCTAGCCTTGTGTCACACTTTTAGTACCGTCAATGTCGTTGCTTTGTGTCCCACTTGTAGTACCGTTAATGCCTTAGCCTTGTGTCTCACTTTAAGTACCGTTAATGCCTTAGCTTTGTGTCTCACTTTTAGTATTGTTAATACCCTAGCCTTGTGTCACAATTTTAGTACCGTCAATGTCCTTGCTTTGTGTCCCACTTGTAGTACCGTTAATGCCTTAGCCTTGTGACTCACTTTTAGTACCGTTAATGCCTTAGCCTTGTGTCTCACTTTAAGTACCGTTAATGCCTTAGTCTTGTGTCCCACTTTTAGTACCGTTAATGCCCTAGCCTTGTGGTACACTTTTAGTACCGTAAATACCCTAGCCTTGTGTCACACTTTTAGTACCGTCAATGTCCTTGCTTTGTGTCCCACTTGTAGTACCGTTAATGCCTTAGCCTTGTGTCCCACTTTTAGTACCGTTAATGCCTTAGTCTTGTGTCCCACTTTTAGTACCGTTAATACCCTAGCCTTGTGTCCCACTTTTAGTACCGTCAATGTCCTTGCTTTGTGTCCCACTTGTAGTACCGTTAATGCCTTAGCCTTGTGTTTTACTTGTAGTACCGTTAATGCCTTAGCCTTGTGACTCACTTTTAGTACCGTTAATACCCAAGCCTTGTGTCACACTTTTAGTACCGTCAATGTCCTTGCTTTGTGTCCCACTTGTAGTACCGTTAATGCCTTAGTCTTGTGTCTCATTTTAAGTACCGCTAATGCCCAAGCCTTGTGTCTCACTTTTAGTACCGTCAATGTCCTAGCCTATTGTCCCACTTTTAGTACCGTCAATGTCCTTGCTTTGTGTCCCACTTGTAGTACCGTTAATGCCTTAGTCTTGTGTCCCACTTTTAGTACCGTTAATGCCTTAGTCTTGTGTCTCACTTGTAGTACCGTTAATGCCTTAGCCTTGTGTCTCACTTTTAGTACCGTTAATGCCTTAGTCTTGTGTCCCACTTTTAGTACCGTTAATGCCTTAGTCTTGTGTCCCACTTTTAGTACCGTTAATGCCTTAGCCTTGTGTCTCACTTGTAGTACCGTTAATGCCTTAGTCTTGTGTCCCACTTTAAGTACCGTTAATGCCTTAGTCTTGTGTCTCACTTTAAGTACCGTTAATGCCTTAGTCTTGTGTCCCACTTTTAGTACCGTTAATGCCTTAGCCTTGTGTCTCACTTGTAGTACCGTTAATGCCTTAGCCTTGTGTCTCACTTTTAGTACCGTTAATGCCTTAGTCTTGTGTCCCACTTTTAGTACCGTTAATACCCTAGCCTTGTGTCACACTTTTAGTACCGTCAATGTCCTTGCTTTTTGTCCCACTTGTAGTACCGTTAATGCCTTAGCCTTGTGTCCCACTTTAAGTACCGTTAATGCCTTAGCCTTGTGTCTCACTTTAAGTACCGTTAATGCCTTAGCCTTGTGTCCCACTTTTAGTACCGTTAATGCCTTAGCCTTGTGTCCCACTTTTAGTACCGTTAATACCCTAGCCTTGTGTCACACTTTTAGTATTGTTTATACCCTAGCCTTGTGTCACACTTTTAGTACCGTCAATGTCCTAGCTTTGTGTCCCACTTGTAGTACCGTTAATGCCTTAGCCTTGTGTCCCACTTTTAGTACCGTTAATGCCTTAGCCTTGTGTCCCACTTTTAGTACCGTTAATACCCTAGCCTTGTGTCACACTTTTAGTACCGTTAATACCTTAGCCTTGTGTCACACTTTTAGTACCGTCAATGTCCTTGCTTTGTGTCCCACTTGTAGTACCGTTAATGCCTTAGCCTTGTGTCTCACTTTTAGTACCGTTAGTGCCTTAGTCTTGTGTCCCACTTTTAGTACCGTTAATGCCTTAGCCTTGTGTCCCACTTTTAGTACCGTTAATGCCTTAGCCTTGTGTCCCACTTTTAGTACCGTTAATACCCTAGCCTTGTGTCACACTTTTAGTATCGTCAATGTCCTTGCTTTGTGTCCCACTTGTAGTACCGTTAATGCCTTAGCCTTGTGTCTCACTTTAAGTACCGTTAATGCCTTAGCCTTGTGTCTCACTTTAAGTACCGTTAATGCCTTAGCCTTGTGTCCCACTTTTAGTACCGTTAATGCCTTAGCCTTGTGTCCCACTTTTAGTACCGTCAATGCCCTAGCCTTGTGTTTAACTTTTAGTACCGTTAATACCCTAGCCTTGTGTCCCACTTTTAGTACCGTTAATACCCTAGCCTTGTGTCCCACTTTTAGTACCGTTAATACCCTAGCCTTGTGTCACACTTTTAGTACCGTCAATGTCCTTGCTTTGTGTCCCACTTGTAGTACCGTTAATGCCTTAGCCTTGTGTCACACTTTAAGTACCGTTAATGCCTTAGCTTTGTGTCTCACTTTAAGTACCGTTAATACCCTAGCCTTGTGTCACAATTTTAGTACCGTCAATGTCCTTGCTTTGTGTCCCACTTGTAGTACCGTTAATGCCTTAGCCTTGTGACTCACTTTTAGTACCGTTAATGCCTTAGCCTTGTGTCTCACTTTAAGTACCGTTAATGCCTTAGTCTTGTGTCCCACTTTTAGTACCGTTAATGCCCTAGCCTTGTGGTACACTTTTAGTACCGTTAATACCCTAGCCTTGTGTCACACTTTTAGTACCGTCAATGTCCTTGCTTTGTGTCCCACTTGTAGTACCGTTAATGCCTTAGCCTTGTGTCCCACTTTTAGTACCGTTAATGCCTTAGTCTTGTGTCCCACTTTTAGTACCGTTAATACCCTAGCCTTGTGTCACACTTTTAGTACCGTCAATGTCCTTGCTTTGTGTCCCACTTGTAGTACCGTTAATGCCTTACCCTTGTGTCTCACTTGTAGTACCGTTAATGCCTTAGCCTTGTGACTCACTTTTAGTACCGTTAATACCCTAGCCTTGTGTCACACTTTTAGTACCGTCAATGTCCTTGCTTTGTGTCCCACTTGTAGTACCGTTAATGCCTTAGCCTTGTGTCTCACTTGTAGTACCGTTAATGCCTTAGTCTTGTGTCTCATTTTAAGTACCGCTAATGCCCAAGCCTTGTGTCTCACTTTTAGTACCGTCAATGTCCTAGCCTTGTGTCCCACTTTTAGTACCGTTAATGCCCTAGCCTTGTGTCTCACTTTTAGTACCGTTAATGCCCTAGCCTTGTGTCACACGTTCAGTACCGTAAATGCCTCAGCCTTGTGTCACTCTTTTGGTACCGAAAATGCCTTAGTCTTGTGCCCCATTTTTAGTACCGTTAATGCTCTAGCCTTGTGTCCCACTTTAAGTACCGTTAATGCCCTAGCCTTGTGTCACACTTTTAGTACCGTCAATGTCCTTGCTTTGTGTCCCACTAGTAGTACCGTTAATGCCTTAGCATTGTGTCTCACTTTTAGTACCGTTAATGCCTTAGTCTTGTGTCTCATTTTAAGTACCGCTAATGCCCAAGCCTTGTGTCTCACTTGTAGTACCGTCAATGTCTTAGCCTTGTGTCCCACTTTTAGTACCGTCAATGTCCTAGCCTTGTGTCCCACTTTTAGTACCGTTAATGCCCTAGCCTTGTGTCCCACTTTTAGTACCGTTAATGTCCTAGCCTTGTGTCCCACTTTTAGTACCGTCAATGTCCTAGCCTTGTGTCCCACTTTTAGTACCGTTAATGCCCTAGCCTTGTGTCCCACTTTTAGTACCGTTAATGTCCTAGCCTTGTGTCCCACTTTTATTACCGTCAATGTCCTAGCCTTGTGTCCCACTTTTAGTACCGTTAATGCCCAAGCCTTGTGTCTCACTTTTAGTACCGTCAATGCCCTAGCCTTGTGTCCCACTTGTAGTACCGTTAATGTCCTTGCTTTGTGTCCCACTTTAAGTACCGTCAATGCCCTAGCCTTGTGTCCCACTTTTAGTACCGTTAATGCTCTAGCCTTGTGTCCCACTTTAAGTACCGTTAATGCCCTAGCCTTGTGTCACACTTTTAGTACCGTCAATGTCCTTGCTTTGTGTCCCACTTGTAGTACCGTTAATGCCTTAGCCTTGTGTCTCACTTTTAGTACCGTTAATGCCTTAGTCTTGTGCCTCATTTTAAATACCGCTAATGCCCAAGCCTTGTGTCTCACTTTTGGTACCGTCAATGCCCTAGCCTTGTGTCCCACTTTTAGTACCGTCAATGTCCTAGCCTTGTGTCCCACTTTTAGTACCGTTAATGCCCTAGCCTTGTGTCCCACTTTTAGTACCGTCAATGTCTTAGCCTTGTGTCCCACTTTTAGTACCGTCAATATCCTAGCCTTGTGTGCCACTTTTAGTACCGTTAATGCCCAAGCCTTGTGTCTCACTTTTAGTACCGTCAATGCCCTAGCGTTGTGTCCCACTTTTAGTACCGTTAATACCCTAGCCTTGTGTCTCACTTTTAGTACCATTAATGCCCTAGCCTTGTGTCACACGTTCAGTACCGTAAATGCCTCAGCCTTGTGTCACTCTTTTGGTACCGAAAATGCCTTAGTCTTGTGCCCCATTTTTAGTACCGTTAATGCTCTAGCCTTGTGTCCCACTTTTAGTACCGTTAATGCCTTAGCAGTGTGTCTCACATTTAGAATAGTTAATGCCATAGACTTGTGTCCCACCTTTAGTACCGTTAATGCTCTAGCCTTGTGTCTCACTTTAAGTACCGTTAATGCCCTAGTCTTGTGTCCCATTTTCAGTATTGTTAATGCCCTAGCCTTGTGTCTCACCTTTAGTACCGTTAATAACCTAGCCTTCTGCCACACGTTCAGTAACGTAAATGCCTTAGCCTTGTGTCCCACTTATAGTACCGTAAATGCCTTAGCATTGTGTCCCACTTTTAGTACCGTTAATGCCTTGGTCTTGTGTTTCACTTTAAGTACCGTTAATGCCATTGTCCAGTGTCTCACTTTAAGTACCGTTAATGCCATTGTCCAGTGTCTCAATTTATGTACCATTAATGCCCTTGTCCAGTGTCTCATTTTAAGTACCGTTAATGCCCTTGTCCAGTGTCTCACTTTAAGTACCGTTAATGTCCTTGTCCAGTGTCTCACTTTAAGTACCGTTAATGCCCTTGTCCAGTGTCTCATTTTAAGTACCGTTAATGTCCTTGTCCAGTGTCTCATTTTAAGTACCGTTAATGTCCTTGTCCAGTGTCTCACTTTAAGTACCGTTAATGCCCTTGTCCAGTGTCTCATTTTATGTACCGTTAATGCCCTTGTCCAGTGTTTCATTTTAAGTACCGTTAATGCCCTTGTCCAGTGTCTCATTTTATGTACCGTTAATGCCCTTGTCCAGTGTCTCATTTTAAGTACCGTTAATGCCCTTGTCCAGTGTCTCATTTTAAGTACCGTTAATGTCCTTGTCCAGTGTCTCATTTTAAGTACCGTTAATGTCCTTGTCCAGTGTCTCACTTTAAGTACCGTTAATGTCCTTGTCCAGTGTCTCAATTTATGTACCATTAATGCCCTTGTACAGTGTTTCATTTTAAGTACCGTTAATGCCCTTGTCCAGTGTCTCATTTTATGTACCGTTAATGCCCTTGTCCAGTGTCTCATTTTAAGTACCGTTAATGCCCTTGTCCAGTGTCTCACTTTAAGTACCGTTAATGTCCTTGTCCAGTGTCTCACTTTAAGTACCGTTAATGCCCTTGTCCAGTGTCTCATTTTATGTACCGTTAATGCCCTTGTCCAGTGTCTCATTTTATGTACCGTTAATGCCCTTGTCCAGTGTCTCACTTTAAGTACCGTTAATGCCCTTGTCCAGTGTCTCACTTTAAGTACCGTTAATGCCCTTGTCCAGTGTCTCATTTTATGTACCGTTAATGCCCTTGTCCAGTGTCTCATTTTAAGTACCGTTAATGCCCTTGTCCAGTGTCTCACTTTAAGTACCGTTAATGCCCTTGTCCAGTGTCTCACTTTAAGTACCGTTAATGCCCTTGTCCAGTGTCTTATTTTATGTACCGTTAATGCCCTTGTCCAGTGTCTCATTTTATGTACCGTTAATGCCATTGTCCAGTGTCTCACTTTAAGTACCGTTAATGCCCTTGTCCAGTGTCTCACTTTAAGTACCGTTAATGCCCTTGTCCAGTGTCTCAATTTATGTACCATTAATGCCCTTGTCCAGTGTCTCAATTTATGAACCGTTAATGCCCTTGTCCAGTGTCTCACTTTAAGTACCGATAATGCCCTTGTCCAGTGTCTCACTTTAAGTACCGTTAATGCCATTGTCCAGTGTCTCACTTTAAGTACCGTTAATGCCCTTGTCCAGTGTCTCACTTTAAGTACCGTTAATGCCATTGTCCAGTGTTTCACTTTAAGTACCGTCAATGTCCTTGTCCAGTGTCTCACTTTAAGTACCGTTAATGCCCTTGTCCAGTGTCTCACTTTAAGTACCGTTAATGCTCTTGTCCAGTGTCTCACTTTAAGTACCGTTAATGCCGTAGCCTTCTGCCTCTAAACAAGGGTTATTCTTAAAACTATGTGGATTGTCCTTGTATGTTTTAATGTTAAATCTTTTGTGTTGGTTTCTTCTTTATATTGTCATTTTTCATTAATTCCTGAAAAAAATGGATTATTGTGATTATCATAAGGATTATTTCTATTTAACGTAAAAAAAACGTTTTAAGAAGTAAATATGGCTCAATTATAGAAATAACAGGGGTAGTTTGCTGAGCTTGATCGTGTTTTAGAGTCTTAAGAAGTTTCGAAAACCTTTGACAAAACTCTTTAAATTGATACCAACTTTATAAAGGAAAACCAAACATCAAGATTTAACACAAACTACAATGGCTAGATAAATATTTTAAATTATGAGGGTTCAACTTGGTAGGTGACCCGATATTGGATATAATAATGGGCAATGGAAACAAGATCGGTTGAAAGCAAAGCTCGAACCCGGAAATGGTTTTCGACGTCCCGTATTTTATATATCTGGTCACATCTCTCTCCCTTTTGTACATATCACGTCGACAACCTATTCACATCAACCAAATGATGTGTAATGTTTCATTTCTTCAACGGAATCGAAAAATGAACGCCATTTTGGTACGATATGATTTAGTGAACCTTAATTAAGCATTATGGGGTCACCGCGTGACCACTCCTGGACCAATTGCGTTGCGTCATTCATGTTGGAGGCGTGATATACAAGATTGTTTGGACCGTAAGTGGAATGTGATGTTGCCCATTATTAAGCTTAAATGAGGAATTGGTTTCTTGGGATATATAATGTATGATATGGATACTTTCTAAGATGTTAATAAAGACAAATGATGATGGAATGTGTCAAAGAAAAACGTTCACACTCTTAAAAGAACGGCTTACAAGGGAGCATGAACCTTTTGATGCCAAGACTTCATATGCTTTCATGTGCGAAGTAAAATAAAATGACGTTTCATTCATGGTAGTTTTAACCCTCCTCTGTCTTTAAATATCATTTCCCACTGAGACAAACCTTCTAGGCATAAATATTGCTGCGTAAGTATGGTTGTATACGGATTCACCGAGGCACAGAACTACGACATGCAAACATAAATAATACCAGAAAAGAACTTAAAAGTTAAAAGTAAGAACTTTATTTATTAGTTATTTGTAAGTCCAAAAGACATAACATATACACATAAGGCTGCGCCGATGTATTGCATGAACACTCATTATTTACCAATAATTTGAAACTTTCCTAACACGGTTAAACAAAAAGGCCGCGGGGGATTATCCACGTTACGAGATCCCGACAGTACGCGAGATCTTATCTTAAATGCATGCGAACTCAAGCTTACACGGGAAATCAAACTTATATGCACGTGACCTGAACCATACCCTAGAGAGAACATTAAACAAGAGAGTTCAACCTTCCAAGCAATCTCAGCCTTACAATTATACCACAAACATAATTGCTAAACTTTTACACTGAACATGGACAAATTCAAATGCCATTAAATAGTTCCGTTACCTGAAACAGAATTTGAATTGATTTCCGTACAAAAAACATTACATGTTGTTGTTTTTTTTTAATTTAAATACCCAAGACAGGTGTTACGTATTTGAAACCTAAAACATCAGTAATTACTACGCGTTTGTCAAAAACTGAGAAATAAAGTTGAAATAATATATACACAGAGAAATACTTCATTAAAGCAATTGTGGACCTTGACATGTGTCATGGGAATATTCACGAAGACAGTTGAAATTAATAAAATGTAGTTGATACATTCTGTCTAAAAACTGTCTTTAAGCGTGAACGGTTGCATCCGCGCTGAGGAATTTTAATGATATTAAAGGTTTCAATTTCATTGGATGTCTTTTCGAAGCTAATTGTTTTCAGTTCTTTTCTAGTGTTTCAACATGAGATGGCTACACTGTCTTTTAAACCACAGATGGATATTGGTAGTGCCACGTTTTGTTTAATGTTCGATCCCTTAAAATGTTATTCAATAGTTATTCATGGGTTAGCAACTCAGTCCGAGATAATAAAAAACATGTCTTAATTTGTAAAACCTACAGGTTTATTCACTTGTCTTTCAATCCAGTGGTCGTAGGTTCAATTCCCCGCCCAAACAGTTCAACAATACTAATCGTTTTCCGGGAGGGACGTTAAATGAGGTGTGACAGTGCTTTACACATGTGGACGTGAACACCCAGTTTAGCTCTAACCAGTGTTACATTCTGTCTGTATACTATGCTCCAAAAATCTAAAATGACTAACAATGTTATCGCAAAACTCGACGGATGGACATTGCCCAAGTGCGGGTATAAATAAGCTTATAGACACCCTTAATATATATACACTTTATTTGTTACACACTTATAATATGCTCGTTGTAATACGAAGGTATGCTGTTGATCAAACATTTTATCTGTAATAATGAGAAAACTATTTTACCAAATAACTTTATGACAAAACATATCTTCAACATACCGAGGATCTGATAAGCGAGTGATGTTTTAAACATAATGATGGTGCAATACAAAAACACTGAAGTAAAAATTGTTGAAATAAATTAGCATAATTACGGTTCTATAGTAGACTACAGTAAATCTTTTAGCATTCACCATTCATTCAATATGTGTACTTTAGGATACATTGTTACAATCTTGTTATCAGTAATAAATGCTTTCCATAAATGCATTTTAAGTATAAAAGTAAAGGTTTATCAGTCAAAATTGTTTTTGTAATACTTGTGTATGTATTTATTTTGAATAAGAGTGTCACTTTAAAAACTTTTGGCCATTTATCATATCGAAAATAAAAAAGTTCATTTCTATTACAATAAGTTCCTATTTTTCCTCATAATACTCATGTGAATGTTCATAAACAATCTGCTAAAGCTTAATTACTCCTAAATTAATACAAGAGATACAAGAGATACCGATGCGAAATTCTAGCTTTTTTGCAAAGATAGCTCTCGGTCTTTTACTTGCTCGATGTTACAACACACGAAGTACAAATTTTGTGGGTGAAACCAGTAATGGGCACATCATTACCCCGATTTTACCCTTTAAATACCGAGCGCTAGGCAAGGGAGCTTCTGGTACTGATAAAACAGAAATATGTTTTTGCGATGTTTTACCGCAATTTTTACTGGTGTTTTCAAGCGACGCATCTATTTATTAAAAGCTTATGTGTGCACCTAAATACTATTGTGTAAACTGTGACTGATTCATCGTTCAAAGCATAGTACGATCGTTTTATGCATTTTGTTATGATAATGTTCCTCACCATCGAACATAATATTACACAATGTTGCACTTTTGACAGTGCCACGACCGTCACACAAACATTAACCATTGACGAAATAATGATTATTATTAGACATATTTACGACGTCCTAATCAGAATTATAACTTGTATGATAATAATACCGTATATATATTAACTGCAAGATTTATGTTATTATTAAACATGCTGTTGAAATAAGAAATCAGTGTTCTTTTTATTAAAGCACAGTCTGAGATCTTCGAAATGCACGTTTGGTTTCTCGGGCAAACAAAACACATTTTATTCATTACACGTGTATACACAAAATCAAATAAAAGATGTTGCCAACATATAAGGATTTAGTTCAAAGGACGTTTAGGTCTGATGAGCTTTTATGAGACGGAGTCCTTACTTGTTCAAGCATGAATCATACAATGCATACTACAGGGACAGGCCAAGCACCCAAACCAGCATTTAATCCTGTTTTATTGTTAAAGAATCCAAGCCCACCGCCAAAAAGACTACCCACAAGAGATATGAACGTTCGTAAAAATGTCAAATAATTATGAAAAAACTGTTCATCGATTTTTGTCAAGATAACCATGTTAACATCTTAAATACTTTGCATATTATTCTTAAACCGTTATATTATTGTATGCGTTCTTTGTGCGGCTTGTTCTCTAAAATAATGTCGGTCACAATTTGTCTAAAAACTAATCAATTTGTCAAACAAAAAATGGTACAGGGATAAAGGAGAGACAGGAACATGTCATGTTGAGTGACGTTTGCAAATCACTTTCTTCCAAAATGTCTTTTCTGAGAAAGATACAGCGTAAATCGACTTCCGGTAGAAATTCTTGTCGATTTGTCATCGAATGATAATTTTCAGCACAGAGAATCTCAAACAGATTGTTGAGTTAGTATTTTCTCCTTTGTTTTTAATCCAAATCAGATTCTCCGTATTGACATTAATGTTAAATACTATCAACACCCAACCTTTCTCCTATTACTCAAGAAGTTATTGTCGTTTTCGAAAACATCTAAATAGCCAATGGAAGCTATACTATCTAGCGAAGAAGCTAGACATGAAACATGTCCGCACTTGTTTAACTGCACTTTTCCCGATTAACAAACATATAACATGGATTAATAAGTGCATAACTTATTGTAACACTTTTGTGAAAGCGGTCCAGTGTTGCATTTTTCAAGATTAGTACCTAGACGGTTCTGTATATACATGGTTTGTAGATTTTTGACCTGGGTTTGGTTTTTAAAAAAGACGGGCACAGGAAAATGTTCGGCAACTATTATAACAAGAGTTTAGATATATAGATAATATATAAGTAATTTGTGAATTTCGAATAAGTACATAAGTTATGCTTTTCTATTTTTTGACTTATTTATTAACTATTAAGTCGAATGATCCATTGTATGCTCGTGTTTATTTCACCAATTTGATAGCGATTTTGACATCAATACTTACACATAATAGTATATATATATATATGTGATAGAAATGGCAGAAAAATGTTTGGCTTATTATATATCTTCGAATTATATTACGAACATATTACTTCTTAATTGGCCGGTATTCAAAATTTAAACACAAATACAAATTACATATAATGTGTATCATTAATAAGATTTTAAAATCAACGTGATAAGTAGTATAAAATTAAATCATAACATATTATTACTCAAAACAACCCAAGATAAGCACAAAGATGGGCAGTCCCTTTGACGTTTTTGCAACGTCTATGACTTGCAAAATAACTAACTACATAATGTAAACATTCTTTATAATTTAACACATTATGAGGAACATTATCATTATATTTAAATTTAAGCATACTTTAAAAAGTAATATAGATATAGAATAGTGTCAACTTAAGCAATATCCAGCCTGGACTGTAAACCTTAACAAAATTTACATCGATCTGACTTGATGAACGAACCTGATCTAAATACTTTTAACTGTTCAACCAATTGGGAGTTTTAATAGTTACGTGATATAAAGACGCATACCCAGCCAGGTGTAAATATTCACCACTATTTAAGCAATGGAGATATTAGCTTAACGGATCATCTCTGTGTTTCCCTTCGAAACTACATCATTTGTTCAAGGTAATAATTAATTTTATTTAACAACGTTACAAGTAGACTACAGATTACACCTTGCTATTTTAATTCTACGAACTACTTTAACTGATGCATCGGCATAAATCCGAGACTATTCGTGTGGCAGACGACAACCGAAGTGTTTCGATGGGAGATAACCTAGTCGCATGAGCAGGATATTATTGAGGCGTCTGTAATCCGATGTATGCGTCACTGTCTGATTTAAAAGTCGGTATCGATAAATACCTATTTTTTTTTCCGAAGAAATCTCTTTTGCCTGTCTAGGGATATCATGCCACAAGTAATTCCCAATTATAAATGTATCTTTTTACCAGGATCCTGTGAACCCTGCTGCATATGCTTTACCATTTATGCATCTCCAGGACAACATGTTTAAACAAAAGAGTTTGGGTTCATATAAGGGGACATCAAGTCGCTTTGCTGCAAACTAGGAACCAGGCCCCAATTTCTCAAAACTTCTTAAGCTTAACAGGCTTAAGTCTCTTATTTCAATTAGCCAAAATAAATACTAAAAATGGATTTTGATATTAAATGAAAAATGGTTTATTCTGATTATCATACAGATTACTCCTACATAATTTCTGAAAAATCTTGAAAAAGTAAATATAACACATTTTATAGAACAACAAAAATTGTAAGATAAGTTTAATTCTGTTATTTGGGGAGAAATTTCGATAAATTGGGGCCAGTGGCCCCTTTTAGTAAAGATCTTAGTCGATCGGAAGCGTAAAATGAAATTATCTTAGTTACATATTGTTATTGTTTTATTTGTACATCCTTGTGTAAAATGAACACACACCATCATTTAAATGAATACAAAGTTGCCGAAAAAAGTTTTAAATTCTTTGACAGGGTCATGTTCATACAAATTTAAAGCTATTGAAATACTGTGCAAAATTGTTTGAATGACATACACTAGTTATGTTCGAAAGTTCTTTTTTTAGTTTTTTTTCCAATAGCTGTCATTATTTTATCGAATATCGTTCTTATTTGAAAGAATGTTATCAATAACCCATATGACATTGTCCATGAGGTTGTCTGAGGAATTTCAATACAAAACAAAGTTATAATGTCGACAAACTTTTCCGAAAAAAATCAACTATTTTTATTATTCTGATAACATCTCCTATCGTAATGTTTTAATTTTGGGCCTAACCTAACCACTGTTGCACTGTAAAAGACAAACTACTAAAATCCTGTTATGTCCATGTTCTCGAGAGTGCCTTTTTGTGTCTCTCCTATTTCATCTGACCTTTCTGAAGCGGGTGATAAATTAACAATGCAGTTACTTTTTGACTTAATGTATTATATAAGTTCTATTGAGAATATTAAGATTAATTCTAGAATTTTGCTGATTCAATTTCCTAGTGGTAAATCGTAAATGTAGATTGTTCAGGAAAAGTAAGTAAACATAGTATTTGTAAGTAGGAATAACATATGCTTATTCCAGGTGAATATAATTTGGTTAAGTCATAAACCATACATTATTTTAAAACTGACAACACATTCATGAATACTCCCGGTCATTGCTTTTGAATTTTAACACATGAACCATGTTTGAATACCATTAGTTTGTATTGCATAGGTTGTGTGTTTGTTCTGTTAATATGTACGTATGTAAAACATTGTATTTAAACGATAGTATTTATGTTCCGAACGATCACATAAAGAACTCTCCTTTGCACACATTAATGTGAGCATTACTTTTTTTGTCATGTTCCATAAATATAATTTATATTCAAGTCATGAGCATATCAATTCCAACACATAAATAATAACACTTTATAATTGCCTCCCACATATTGTGTTATATTTTCTGTCTCATTTGTATATGGCTACCCACGTAATATGATTCAAATATAAAACAGATGAATTAATTCAAATTTGAAAACAAACTTAATCCCTATTATGTCAACATCAGCTTCCAACACAGTGTTGCCAATTTTCGTCTCGAGGGGAAATAAATACTAATCATTTAAATCCGATCAAGTCACATAGCGAGTCATGCTTGCAATGTTCTTTTTCAATTGATGGGTTTATTAACTGCTCAGGAGAATGCTGATTTAACTACAGCATACCAGAAACAAGAGAAACCACAGCAATATAATATATGTTTTTATCATATTTATAAACCTTTGATAACCTATTTTCTTAGTGTATTCTTATAGATGCTTCTCCTAAAATGGATAACAGATTTGTCTCAGAATAAGCAAATGAAAACATTGTGAAGCTGGATACAATTTAATACTCGGGCTTTATTACAGATGCATCCTTTTATCAATAAGTAAAGTTCAAAATATTTTAATTCAATTATCCGATGATCAAATTAGCCTTTTGTATTATCGATAAATTGGTAACACTATTTCAATTGGAAGCTTGGGACCCAAGTAAATTTGGTATCTTTTATATTTGTTTTGGGCTTTCCTATCGACTTAATTGTCTTTTTTATACTTTTTTTTTGAGTCGAGGGTAAAATGGTACTATTTTATATGATACATGTATTTTAGTATCTGAAAGAGATTTTCTTGAAGATTAATTTCATGTCAATCTCAATACCTTGCGACGATATTTATTGACAATTAATTATAACACTTGTGGCATTTGTACTTCGCATTAGACAAGTGTTGCTCTTTTTATCTTCCTGTAATGCAAAAATTAAGATTGACTCTAGCTTCAGTTGACCTTGACTTCGTTATCTCCTTCATTAGCTGTTATCCTGCCTTATTTATTACTCATTATACAAAGACTGTTCGTATTTGTTCATTCATTTCGTTGTAACATCGCAAATAATACACCGCAGGAATTCTATGTTTTATTACTGTCTTATCATATTGTCATTGTGTTTGCACAATGATAATTTCATTATTTGACAAAATGAACATATTATAGTTTAAATTCATGTTATGGCAAGCTATGTCTTATTTATAAGACTTAGTGTCTTTTATTGACTTTATTGCGACACTTAAGAGCTTCCACTGTTGCTCCGGCTTGATTCCATCGTTCGCAGATGATGTTAGTATCCCGTAGTGGAGTACTTAAACTTAATTCATCAGCTTAAATGTTACTTTGAGCGTTATTTTTCATTGTTTTCTAGTTGATGTGCATTCACATATGGCCATGCTATCTAGTTTAAGCTCTCCAGTAGACTCGAGTTCAATCGAAATTTTGTTTTATAGACCGTTCCAAGGCGAAAATCTAATCATTAAACGGTAATGCAATTTTAATGAGGGTATGGTTTATTTGTGATGTGTGTTTTTGTATATGTTGTGTGGTTTGAAAAAACAGCATTGATTTGATAAAACGGTGTTCTTTATTTAAAAACAACAGCAGCCACATATTTATTTCAAGTTTAATATAAAGCTTTGGATTGATTCAGTGGTATGGCATATTGAAAGATCTATATTTATTCAAAGAATGTAAATAAAGGCCTTGATTTGACTAAGCTCTTTTCCATATCAACGAATCGTATCCATCCAAATTGTGGTTTGCTCTCACGGTATTACATATTTAAAGAGTCATGTTCATTCAAAGTTTGAAAATAACATAATATGTATGATTTAGCGGAACTCTGTATTAAAGAACAACATATTACAAGTTTAAAAAAGCCTCGTTTTGATTAAACAGTTTTTTCTTGATTTATTTGCATTATTTGGGCAACTAATTTGGCCTTGTTTGTATCGAATTACCATTGACCTCATAATGGAAAGGGCAAATTATGAGCATTATTTATTAGTATGGCGAATACATGTTCTTGGATTTATATTAGTCCCTGTAGATTCAGACCAGCCAGGAGTTTTGTCAATAAAACGGCACTTTTAGCTTGGAGGAAAATGTTGTTTCTAGTTGAATTGTGATGATGAAATTTGGTGTTTATTTTACTTATCTAACCTTAACAATCACGTACAATATTTTTGTTATCTGGGAAACTTACAGACGAAATATATGATATTTTATATCGTGTTAATACCATTGTGGAAACTACAGGGACATGAACAGTAGTCGACAAATACTAAATAACCTAACCAGAGGCAAGATGTTAATGCCAAACATAGACTTAATAGTACTTGTGGTTGTTAATAGCCAAAACATATATTGAATGGAAAATATTCATTATATCTTTGCTATATATTCAGAACTACATGTATCATATGTCATACTGATTACATTCATCTTAATATGCAATTTGAAAAAAATACGAGAGAAACAGCAGATCTAAAATGTTGATTTTAATGACAAACTTCTTACAAGGGGTATAAAATGTATCATAATGATATATTCAGTGACGCTTACGAAGACAAATGAGCCTTAACACTAACTTGTTTTATGCAGCAAACGTCGATAATAAAGGAATGAAATGCGGGGTTAATCTCATTATCGGCGTATGAACGCAATTGGGCTGGTCAAAGTGTGTGGAGTCCGAAATATATCAAGGCCGGTTATTCATGTTGAGAAATTATACGAGATAATAATCTTAAATGCACACATAGTCAACCTTACACGAAAAATCAAATTGATATGCGCGTCACCTGAATAATACACAATATCTCAACATTAATCGATACAAGGTTTCAACCTTCCACGACACCTCAACCTAACAATAATACCACAATTACAACTGCTAAAATTTCACACTTAAAATGAACAATTTAAAATGTCATTAAACGGTTCCGTTCTACGAAATACAAATTGAATTGATTTCCTTACAAAAAATATATTTATATTAAATTCCAAAGACAGATTTTACGTATTTCCAACGTAAACATCAGTAGTTACTAGGCGTTTGACAGAAACTGAGAAATGAAGCTGAAATTAGAAAATTAGAGAAAAAAACAGCAATTGTAGCGCTTGGAATACCTCATGGGTGAATTTACGAAGACAGTTCAAATTAATAAAACAGAGCCGATGCAGTCTGTCTAAAAACTGCGTGAACGGTTTCATCAGCGATGAGGAATTTAAATGAAATGTAAGGTTTCAATATCATTGGATGTCTTTTCGAAACTAATTTGTTTCAGCTTTTTTTCCATTATTTGAACATGAGATGGCTACACTGTCTTTTAAACCACAGATGGATATTGGTAGTGCCACGTTTTGTTAAATTATCGATCCCTTAAAATGTTATTCAATAGTAGTTATTCATGGGTTAGCAACTCAGTCCGAGATAGTAAAAAACAAGTCTTAATTTGTTAAACCTACATGTTTATTCACTTGTCTTTCAATCCTGTGGTCGTAGGTTCAATTGCCCGCCCAAACAGTTCAATAATACTAATCGTTTTCCGGGAGGGACGTTAAATGACGTGTGACAGTGCTTTACACATGTGGACGTGAACACCCAGTTTAGCTCTAACCAGTGTTACATTATGTCTGTATACTATGCTCCAAAAATATAAAATGACCAACAATGTTATCGCAAAACTCGGCGGATATACACTGCCCAAGTGCGAGTATAAATAAGCTTACAGACACCCCTTAGTATATATAAACACTGGATTTGTTACGCACTTAGGATATGCTCGTTGTAATACGAAGGTATGCTGTTGATCAAACATTTTATCTGTAATAATGAGAAAACTATTTTACCGAATAACTTTCTGACAAAACATGTCTTCAACATACCGACGATGTGATGAGTGAGTGATGTTTTAAACGTTGAACATTATAAAGGTGCAATACAAAAGCACTGAAATAAAAATAACTGTTGAAAGAAATGAGCATAAATACGGCACTATAGTAGACCACGGTAAATATTTTAGCATTCACCAACCATTTAATATATGTGCGTTTTCTGCTACTACATACATCATTACAATCTTGTAATCAGTAATAAATGGTTTCCATAAATGCATTTTAAGTATAAAGGTAAAGGTTTATCAGTCAAAATTTATTTTGTAATACATGTGTATGTATTGATTTTGAATAAGAGCGTCACTTTAAAAACAAGATTGAATCTACTTTTGGCCATTTATCATATCGAAATTAATAAAAGTTCATTTGTATTACAATAAGTTCCCATTTGCCCTCATAATACTCATGTGAATGTTCATAAACAATCTGCTAAAGTTTAATAACACCTACATTTTCCTGCCTATTTAAGTGTTCACTTTCCGTTTGGCCTAGAATAACAGAAATTACTTTACAATTGAAAGGCCGATTAAGTAATTACTTTTAACCATGGGGAACTTAGCTGTAAATGGATTTTTGACACTCGACTCCCCAAATTGTGTAATTGCATGATTCAAAAGACCTCACACAACCTCAAGGGGTTTGTATGATTTGTATACAACGTAGATTTGCCTCATTAATCGTTATCACACAGTATAGTACAATATGATAATGAATTGAAAAATTGTAAGAAAGTTCAGTCGTTGATTTATATGGTAGACTTTGGAAGTGCATTGCTAATCGATCATTCATTCATAGCCTTTTTCATGTTGTCCTTTTTCATCAAGTTCCGTTTAACAGAAATACAAAGTGATCAATAAAACTGATTCAAAATGTTAAATTGTCAAAACCACGATTCAGAATTCAGTTAACCATATCGTACAACCAAATGATCTGGTACACGTGAATAACTAATATTTATTAGAATACAATTCCAATTGTTTACTACATTAATCAAGGTCTGCACGCGCCTTTTGGGTGCATCATGGCTTGACCATGCCATGACGCTATCGCGACTTGAATTGTTTTAAATGCCATAAGCGACATGAGATAGAAATGACTGTTATTCCCAGACAAATCTAGATATTTCAAGACTTGAAGAAACAGAGTGAGATACAAGAGATACCGATGCGAAATTTTACCTTTTTTGCAAAGATACCTCTAGGTTCTTTTACTTGCTCGATGTAACAACACACGAAGTACAAATATTGTGGGTGAAACCAGTAATGGGCACATCATTCCTCCGATTCTACCCTTTAAATACCGAGCGCTAGGCAAGGGAGCTTCTGGTACTGATAAAACAGAAATATGTTTTCGCGATGTTTTACCGCAATTTTTACTGGTGTTTTCAAGCGACGCATCTATTTATTAAAAGCTTATGTGTGCACCTAAATACTATTGTGTAAACTGTGACTGATTCTTCGTTCAAAGCATAGTATGATCTTTTTATGCATTTTGTTTTTGAAAACAATTGTTATGATGTATTGCTAATTTCCCTCACCATCAAACATAATATTACACAATGTTGCAGTTTTGACAGTGCCACGACTGTCACACAAACATTAACCATTGACGAAATAATGATTATTATAAGACATATTTACGACGTCTTAATCAGAATTATAACATGTATGCTAATAATACCGTATATATATATTACCTGCACGATTTATCTTATTATTAAACATGCTGTTGAAATAAGAAATCAGTGTTGCTTTTAATTAAAGCACAACCTGAGATCTTCGAAATGCACGTTTGGTTTCTCGGGCAAACAAAACAAACACATTTTTATACATTACACGTGTATACACAAAAATAAAATAAAATATGTTGCCAACATGTAAGGATTTAGATCAAAGGACGTTTAAGTCTGATGAGCTTTTATGAGACGGATTCCATACTTGTTCAAGCACTAATCATGCAATGCATAGTGCAGGGACAGACCAAGCACCCAAACCGGCATTTAGTCCTGTTTTATTGTTCAAGAATCCAAGCCCACTGCCAAAAAGACTACCCATAAGAGACATGAACTAAAAATGTCAAATAATTATCAAATCACTGTTCATCGATATTTGTTAAGATAGCCATGTCAACATCTTAAATACTTTGCATATCATTCTTAAACTGTTATATTATTGTATGCGTTCTTTGTGCGGCTTGTTCTCTTAAATAATGTCGGTCACAATTTGTCTAAAAACTAATCAATTTGTCAAACAAAAAATGGTACAGGGATAAAGGAGGGACAGGAGAATGTCGTGTTGAGTGACGTTTGCAAATCACTTTCTTCCAAAATGTCTTTTCTGAGAAAGATACAGCGGAAATCGACTTCCGTTCGAAATTCTTGTCGATTTATCATCGAATAATAATTTTCTGCACAGAAAATCGCAAACAGATTGTTGAGTTATTATACTCTCCTTCGTTTCTAATCCAAATCAGATTCTCCGTATTGCCATTTATTTCGGCAAAAGGATACCACAAGACACGTTCCAAGTATAAACAAATATACCTGCGGTGCAGGTATTCGTAACAACTTTTAAGTAAATACTATCAACACCCGGAATTCAATAGGAATTACTCCAGAAGTTATTGCTGTTTTCGAAAACATCTAAATAGTCAATGGAAGCTATACTATATAGCGAAGAAACCAGAAATGAAACATGTCCGCACTTGTTCAACTGCAATGATCCATTATATGATCGTTTTTATTTCACCCATGTGATAGCGATTCTGACATCAATACTTACACATAATAAGATATATGTGATAGAAATGGCCGAAAAAATCTTTTGCTTATTTTATATCTTTGAATTATATTATTAACATATTACTTCTTAATTTTTCGGTATTCAAAATGTAAACACAATTACCGTTGTTTTTTCAATTGCATGTAATGTATATCATCAATAAGATTTTAAAATCAACGTGATAAGTAGTATAATATTATATCATAACATATAATTACTTAAACACGCCGGAAAACCCCAGGTAAGCACAAAGATGGGCAGTCCATTGGACGTTTCTGCAAAGTCTATGACCTGCAAAATAACTAACTACATAATGTTATTCAATTGACAATGATAATGTAACACATTATGGGAAACATTATAATGATATTTAGAATTTAGCATACTTTAAAAAGTAATCTAAATAATAAAATAGTGTCAACTTAAGCAACATCCAGCCTGACCGGTATTACTTTAACATCTTACATCGATCTAACATGATGCTGAACGAACCTGATCTAAATACTTATAACTATTCAACCACTAGGGAGTTTCAATAGTCACGTGATAAAAAGACGCCTACCCAACCTGGAATAAATATTCATCACTTTTACCTGTCTAAAGATATGATGCCACAAGTAATTATCAATTATAAATGTATCTTTATACCAGGATCCTGTGAACCCTGCTGCATATGCTTTACCATTTATTTATCTCCAAGACCACATGTGTAGACAAAAGATTTTGGGTACATATAAGGGGACATCAGGTCGCTTTGCTGCAAACTAAGAACTAGGCTCCAATTTCTCAAAACTTCTTAAGCTTATCAGGCTTAAGTCGCTTATTTCAATTAGCCAAAATACATACTGAAAATGGATTTTGATAAATGAAAAATGGTTTATTCTGATTATCATACAGATTATTCCTACATAATTTCTGGAAAAAAAATGAAAAAGTAAATATAACACATTTTATAGAACAACAAAAATTGTAAGATAAGTTTAATTCTGTTATAAGGGGAGAAAAACTATTTTTAAACATCTGATAAAATCTTCTATCGTAAATTTGGCAACTTCTTTCTACCCAACAATTGTCACAAAGAATGTATGTTTTACTCCTGGAAGAGATCGTTCCTTAAAACTTAATAAAATATGAACTTATGTAATGTTTTAATTTTTAGCGTAACCTAACCACTGTTGCACTGTAAAAGACAAACTACTAAAATCCTTTTATGTCCATGTTCTGGATAGTGCCTTTTTGTGTCTCTCATATTTCATCTGACCTATTCTGAAGCGGGTGATAAATTAACAATGCAGCTACTTTTTGACTTAATATAATATATAAGTTCTATTTAGAATATTAAGATTAATTCTAAAATTTTGCTGATTCAATTTCCTAGTGGTAAACCGCAAATGTAGATTGTTCTGGGAAAGTAAGTAAACATAGTATTTGTTAGTATGAATAACATATGCTTATTCCAGGTGAATATAATTTGGTTAATTCATAAACCATACGTTTTTTTTAAAACTAACCATACACTACCATACAATAATACCACAAATACAATTGCTAAACTTTTACACTAAAATGGACAATTTAAAATGCCATTAAATGGTTCCGTTCTACGAAATGGAATTTGAATTCATTTCCTTACAAAAAAAATGTTCCAAAGACAGATTTTACTCATTTGCAACGTAAACATCAGCATTTCCTACGCGTTTGAAAGAAACTGAGAAATAAAGCTGAAATTGGAAAGATGGAGAAAAATATCATTGAAGTTATAATAGAGCTTGACATGCCTCATGGGGGTATTAACAAAGACATTTATTAAAACATAGTCGATGCATTCTGTCTAAAATTGTGTTTAAGCGTGAACGGTTGCATCAGCGATAAACAATTTTAATGATATTAAAGGTTTTAATTTCATTTGTTGTCTTTTCGTAGCTAATTTGTTTCAGTATTTTTCCATTATTTAAACATGAGATAGCTTTAATGTCTTTTAACCCACATATGGATATTGGTAGTGCCCCATTTTGTTTGATTCACTCTCGATCCTTCTAAACGTTATTCATTATGGGTTTGCATCTCTGTCCGAGATGGTAAAAAACATATCTTAATTTGTTTAATATATTTGGCGGATTCTTGGTCCTTAACTCACTTGACTGTCAATGCAGGGGTCGCCCAATCAGTACATAAATACAAATCGTTTTGGGGGAGGTACGTTAAATGACGTGTGACAGTGACACACGTGGACGTAAAATAACGGTGTAGCTCTAACCAGGGTTACATTCTGTCCGTACACTATGCTCCAAAAATCTAAAATGACTAACCATGCTATCGGGAAACTCGGCGAATGGACACTGCTCGAGTGCGAGTATAAATAAGCTTACAACCACCCCTTAATATATAAACACTGGATTTGTTACGCAGTTGGAATATGCTCGTAGTAATGCAAAGGTATGCTGTTGCATTCTATCTGCAATAGTGAGAAACTATTCTTACCGGAAAGCTTTTTGACAAACATATCTTGAACATACCGACGATTTGTGAGTGATGTTTTAAACGTTGAACATTAAATTGATGCAACACTAAAACACTGAATTAATAAACGTTGCTTGATTTGTTGATACTGAGAATTATTGTATTCATAATGTTTTCAACATGTTGATTATTTCATTCATAAATTATGTAAATGTTGCGTGCCGCCATCAACTACTCGGTAACAACATTCCGAACACTTTTTTATGTCACGTGCTCGGATCGTCGTTTTCACGCACGTAATTGGTAGGACAGAAAAGCTATGTTTTATCCAATGCAGATTGTGATTTGCAATTTTTCATCATAAATTTGCACGTGTCGTACTTTGCATTTAATATATGCTTCATACGATCAATGTGCAACTTTTCAATTGAATTTAAATCACCATAGTCCACACTTCACGACCATATAACAAATGGGGTGCAACAGTACTATTATCGGGAGTCCACACTGTCGTGTTTTGCCAACGTGTTCCCTCATTTATTTGTGCTCAAAGGTGATGATCACGATAATGATGATTGTCTTTGTTGTCATAGTGTCAATGTATTCTTATTTATTTTTTCGCTTTATTTTAATGAGTACATTCTTGGTATTTCTGTACTTTACAATTTGCAAATTAGAAACATTCAAAGCCGTATTGAATGACTGTACATTTTATGAGCTAAACATGCTAGTGAACAAAATATTTCAATAATATTTATTTGAAACCTCCTGGGGCTTAAATAATGAACTAACGTAGATTTTTCTTAAATTTTAAATAATAATCCTAGAGTTTTAATTAAACTGTAAAAATGGCTTTCCTATGGACTGAATAGAATCAATGGCCCCGGTTCATCGATAAAGTGTAATTAATCAGTATATCCAGTTGTTATAAACAGTTAGCGTAATTTTCTTGGAACGCGCGATAATTTATCCCTGATTCAGATATCAATAAAGGACATGCGCTGTAACAATTCAAATTTTGTAACCTTCACGACGACGACATTATCCTTTTAAGACAGACAGACATAATTGTTTTTGTAGTCAACATGTTAATAACAGTTTCTTGACAAAACATGATATGCCTCAGATAATAATCTGTATGGTCACAATTATACATGGCGTTTTACAAGGAACATAATACGGAGTATGTAATAGTAATAAATGACAGGCAATCAAAATCAATTTGAACGCATTTTTCTAATAAATTGTGAATGTGAATATCATTCTTGGTTTTATTTGATTATCTGTAACCAGTCTTCATTTTATACAGTGTTGGTAGGTCAGTTGCTACAAAGGAATTTGATACACTTGGTAGAAATATAAAACCATTTCAAAGCAATTGTCCATTTCATAACTAGATACGGCATGTAAACCCGGGCAAAAACAAACAAGACCAGTTGCAAAATAAACCCTGATATTGCATAAAGATGCACTCTTAATCCCAAATAAAATTCACATCAATTAATAATATTGTTTTAATATTCCGAAACGAATGAATAAAGGTCGCAAACAAAGGTTCTTATGAAGGATACCGAGTTTTATTTGAAAGAAATGAGCATTAAAAACGGTACAATAGTAGACCTCAGTAAATATCTTTGCATTCACCAATCATTTAATATTTTTGCGCTTTCTTCTTTTAAATGCATGGTTATAATCTTGTTATTAGTAATCACTATTTTTTAAAAATGCATTATTTAGTCAGAAGTTAAAGGTTTATCAGTCAAACTGAATGTTGTTATACATGTGTATGTATTGATTTTAAAAAAGTGACACTTTGAAAGCACAAGGTTGAAACTACTTTACATTTATTACAATAAGTTCCCATTTGCTCTCATTACACTCATGTGAATGTTCATAAACTATCTGCTAAAGTATACTAACTCTCAGTCAGATTTTTCCTGCCTATTTTAGTGCTCACTTTCCGTTTCGCCTAATATTACAGAAATTACTTTACAATTATAAGGCCGATAAAGTTATTACTTTTAACCATGGGGAACATAGCTGTAAATGGTTTTCAGACATTCCATCGCGCTAATTGTGTAATTGCATGTTGAAAAGAGACCTCGCACAGCCCCAAGGGTATTGCATGATAGTGTGTTTTATTCATTGTCGGAGGTAATTACTTTCTTTTCTTTTGAGAATGTCGTAAGAACAATCAAGCCAAACCAGCATGAGAGTAGCATTATTTAATTCGATTCAATAGTTGATTATCACAATTATTTAAGTTTATCGCCTTTAATTTCATATTTAGTACAATAATCATAATCAAGAACTCAATAACACACCAAGATTTTAAAATATTTATTGTGCCTGTTAGGTATTTCACATTATGTGTATAAACAGAGTTTTCGCTACTCAGCTTGCTAGTAACTGTAAGTTATAATGTATTACAAAAATCGTGAACATATAAAGTTCATTCAACAGAGCTGAAATCGTTTGAATGACCAAAACAAAACAACATGTTTAAACAATTGATTTGAACATATTTTATCGTCTTTTGTCTTTCAACATGATCGGTATTTACAATATGGTATAGAGTATACAAAAAGCAAATGGGTTGGACGCAAGTTCTAACAACATTAGTAACGTCTTCCCCATTTAAACACTTATTTTAAGATAGTTTTCACTTTTGAGGTTCAATATTACGCAAGCTTAGTACATTTATCTAATGCAACATATGGAGCTGTAATTAGAAGTTGAGCAAATGCTACCAAATAGTTTTTATCAGATTTCCAGTCATTAAACGTTTCCATTTTTTCCTAAATTGTCTTTATACAAAAACAATATGATTATTTGTGTCAAAATAGTCTGTATTACCCAATCTATAATGTCTTGAAACATTAGACGTTTAATGTTTGCCTTTCCTACCCACTTTTGCACTGTTCAATACCTACTGGAATCAATAGAAAACGAAACACGCAATATGTTTATATAAATATTGGCGCTTCTTTACTGCGCATTTACTGTTGACGCAGCTAAAATTTTAAATCTCAAGTATGCGCCTTTAAACTACGGTGTTAACAGTGGATGCATTTTTCATTCAAAGCATGTGTTAAAGAATGAAATAAGGTCTGACTCCAATCTGGACACGTACGAATTGTTCAACAACTTTCTAAGGCTTCAAAGCACCAACTACATTGCAATCCTTTTACATAATTTGTGAAAACAATGATGATAGTGTCATTAAATATTCGCATACTCGAACATTATATTACAAATGTTGCAGTATTGACTGTGCCAGGACAGATACACAAACAGTTACCATTGACGATATGTTTACAGTTGTGTTATGTTTACGTTCTAGTAGCAAGTATTTCATGCGATGTCTGTTTGCTTGAGTATTGATTAAACGGAATCGTGGTTGAAGTTCGGGCTTTTTGGCTTGCCCGTTTATTTTCTATTTTTTTCTATACTTCTATTACATAAGATCAGTTTAAGGCGCTTTCTCGTCAGTTATTTTTTTTCAGATGATGCCTTTACCTAGCCGTCACTACTAGATGTGAATCTATGAGTCAAATTGATGTTTGTTTGTTGTAGTGTGTCATTGGCATATATACGATGTTGTCACTGATTTTTCATACAGTCTGCACCTACAAAAGTTGTCAATGCTGGGAAACGGATGATGTATAGGACTTTTTAACCCTCCAACCCTTCATACTGTAAAGTTGTTTCCCGGTATGTTCTACGGTTGTAACCTCATCATTTATTGATAAGGTGGTCCAACATTCATTGACAAGGTAACCCAACATTCATTGACAAGGTAACCCAACATTCATTGATAAGGCAAGCCAACATTCATTGATAATGTAACCCAACATTCTCTGACAAGGTAACCCAACATTCATTGATAAGGTAACCCAACATTCATTGACAAGGTAACCCAACATTCATTGATAAGGTAACCCAACATTCATTGACAAGGTAACCCAACATTCATTGACAAGGTAACCCAACATTCATTGACAAGGTAACCCAACATTCATTGACAAGGTAACCCAACATTCATTGACAAGGTAACCCAACATTCATTGCCAAGGTAACCCAACATTCATTGATAAGGTAACCCAACATTCATTGCCAAGGTAACCCAGCATTCATTGATAAGGTACCCCAACATTCATTGACAAGGTAACCCAACCTTCATTGATAAGGTAACCCAACACTCATTGATAATGTAACCACATAGTTAGTGTAAAGGTTACCAAACATTTATTGATAAGCAGTGTTATTTTATGCAAATTATTTGTTGTCTTTTAAAGTGTGCTAAATCTTTTGTCTTGATGATTTAACACAGAGTGATGATGTATATTTCATATGCTATGAAGCCATTTGCTTTATTATATGTGGTCGCACTGTATTTATTTTTCATTGCGATACTACTTATGAATCCCAACATATATGTTCTTCACAACAATCATGTTTTGCATGTGGGGACATGAGCCTTCCAATTAAGGTTATATCTGTTTGTCTGTTATATTTCGAGCCATTTTGATATTTGGATATATCCAGTATAATGAAAAGGAGCTTTGTGTCATAAACATGATACATAAATGCTAGGTTTAGTTTTTAAATTGTTTTATTGCATGTCAAAGCCTTATATATGCTCTACAGACAAAAGGGGTGTAAAAGGCCAAACCTTCCTTTAAAAATGTAAACATTAACCTTTCTGAATAACGAACTTTGTTTGGCATGTTCGACCATGATATGTTGTAGTCCCTGCAGGGATGATGTAGAGGACCACTGAACTACAAAGTCAAAGTTAAAAGTTTAAACATATCTGCACTGCAATTGTTGTTTTAATGATAAGTAGATAATGAACGTGACCATTTCTTGTTTGTTTATTTGTTTTGACCGAATTAAAGTACACATCGATCTGACTTATGTTATATTTCAAGACGATTTAAATTCAAAAACTACTGATTGTTATCCATGGAAGCGTGTTTGACTTTAAGAAGCCCATTTCTTGAATAAAACGTCAGCATAAAGACCTTATCTTTTTGCTTTATTTACAGACAAAATAATGTCAATGTAAGAAAAGTATAGTGCGAGCAGCAGGTCGGGAAAAAAACTAGCGGCTTGATTCACATTATTTGCTTGACATACTTACGACGACTTAAGCAAATTAATGGCATGTCTGATAATAATTACACCATATATATATTACCTGCACGATTAATCTATTTATAAAACATGCTGTTGAAATTAAAAATCGGTGTTGTTTTTCATAAAGTCACAGCATGAGATTTTACAAATGCACGTTCGGTATCTCACGCAAACAAGACAAATCTTCCCACAGCAAACTGGTGAAACATCAAGCTATTCAAATCATTGACAAAGAAGTGTTTAACAAAAGTACGACTAAGTGTATACTAGATGAATGTGATAGTAAAGGCACAACATAACAGGCCAAATTAAGGTCCCCGATGTACACATATGCATGTCAATTAGATGTTTTGATCCAATTATTGCAATGTTAAATTCCGAGGCCAGGTTACCAAATATAATTTTGGAACATTCGAAACGATATTGCATTCTGATTGAAGAGATTCGAAGTTTTGTTTCTCAAATTAGCTAATATCGGTGAATGGCCGTGAAATGACTGAATTTAATAACGTTTAAGAAAAATACAGCTTGTTATGGTTGTAATTGCATTGTCTGAATGTCGTTAACATCTATTTTCTCTACATGTGGAACGCTTTTCATATGTTGCCAATATAATATGGAGTCATCAAGCATAAAATATCACATCATTGTACATCGGAAAAGTTAAAATATTAAACGCATTCTCAACGTCAATCAATTCGTTCAGCGTCATTTCAAGTTCCAAATTGACAAGTAGCTGTTCTCTAAATGACGCTAAAATAGCTTAAACATATGTTCAACATTGAACCTTAATACGTGAATGAGGTACTCGAAACGCAGGCAACGTGTGGTGTCAGAAACTGTTATCTGCACAGTGTGTATGTATTTTCTGCCTTTGCGGAAACTCCATTTCATGTTTAGTAGTACAAACATGTTGTTACAAGCATGCATCATAAGCTCGATTTTGGGTAAAAAACGTGTATGAGATAGATTGTTTCTCATGCATATTTTGATAAATATATTGGAATGGGTGCAGTGTTTTTTATTTAGCTAATCATTAGTTTTCCTATTTTTGGCTCCTACCCCAAGAAATAACAATTGGGCTTTGATTAGTTTAGCCTGCTGTATTTTGGTGTATTACTTTTTTGTTTTAAGAGGGGGGGGGGCATCTGATGCGTCCCCGTCCTTCCTCTTAAATCCGCTCATAAATAAGGACTGCATTAGTCGTACTCTATCCCCTATTTCATTCACATGTCTCTAATAAGTCTTGGGGTAACGTTGAATGACAATGAAACCATAATTTAAAGATTCTGATATAATGAACATTAGTATAAGGATGCTGAATTCAGTTTATGTTCATTTTACCAGATCAAATTAACTACGTATTTAACATTAACACAATTTAAGCATAAGCAAAAATTATAATTAATACAATGCTTGTGCATGCAATCGCGTTAAGGAACGTAGAGGTATGTGTTTATTCGTATTTACTTAAACAATTTAAGATATATTTGGACAAAACTTAATTGTGTTAAAAAATATAAAATAACGACAAAAAATCATCCCCGATGGACCTATGGCTTTAAAATAAGCTGTGTGGTACTCAAATATGATTTACTTGGATAGAAGTTTCTCCTGTGGTCTAGACTTAATATGTGGCAACTGTAACTGAGCTGAGTTATCACCACGGCAATATGTTATATGGACTATATTATGTCTGTGCTGTAAGCTATCGTTAGTAAGGATTTTGCAAATTGCATACACTTTTATCCTAAAGTCTCGTTTCTAACAAAATGGTATGTGATGTAGACAATGCTATTATTATCAAACATAAACTGCACAGTTGTTTTTCCCAACAATATTTAGTCTTAGTGTCCATAACGTGGTTACTGACGTCATGACGCGCGTACTTCGCATGCGTATGACATTTTTCCAAAGTTTGAATCATTTGTTTTGGTAATGTTGTTTTTTATATATTTTGTAACGTTATCAATTTCATTGCATAAAATTAAATAATAATCAAACATGAACTTGACGTGTTGTTGACCGGAATCTTCCATGAAGGTTGAAAGGTTTTGCTTCCAGCACATGTACGGAAAAATGTCCGTTATGCAATTACAAATTAATGTACTACAAAACGTTTCAGCAATTACTTACGTCTTAAACAACAATTCTCTTAAATAGTTTTCACTATACAAAATATTGTACTTCTGTATATACAAATACAGCACATATTGCTTGTAATTTTATGTGTTCATACTTGCTTCATCGGTTTCCTTCTTGCATTATTCATCTGTGCTCAGAATGTATTATAACATGATAAATGAACCATTGGTGAAAGTACTTTCCCATAAATATGCTGACACGTCATGATTTCGATACCATTAATATGTTTTCATAATAAGACTTATTACATACGTATGCTCATTCTAAGACTGGATCCGGTTCAACATTTGTATGCATTAACTCGTATATAGGCAACAATTTAACAAGATGTTGCCAAGATTTATTTCGAAAACGTTTATGTGTGGAAAAACAGAAATCATACTTTCTGAAGCATTAATCACGCAATGCATACTACAGGGACAGACCAAGCATCCAAACAGGCATTTTATCCAGTTTTATTGCGCACGAATCAACAGCCGTCGCCAAAAAGACTACCAACAAGACAAATAAACTTTAGTTAAACTTTTCAAATAAATAACAAAACACTGTGCATCGATATTTCTCAAGGTAACCATCTTAAAACGGCAAACAGAACAACAGGGGTTTACAAAAGGTGTTTAACCATTCTTATGTAGTATTGATATTTAAGAGACTTTGCTGACCATGTATGACAGAACAATACTACTGCTGCTGCCGTTACTGTTGCTGTTTATGTTGCCGTTTCTTCCTCTTAGGAAAATCAATTATATAAATTATAATATATATTGATAATTAAGATTATTAAGATCCTTATATGATGAAGATGTTGCTTCTGCTGCTGCTGATGGTGGCGATGTTATTGGTGGGGATGATTGTAGTGGCGTAGGTGGTAAATGGTGCTGGTGCTGGTGCTGGTGCTGGTGCTGATGATAATGATGATGATGATGATGATAATGATGATGATGATGAAGATGATGATGATGATGATGATGATGATGATGATGATGATGATGATGATGATGATGACATCTTGAATGCTTTGCATATTGTATGCGTCGTTTTTGCGGTTTGTTTCCTGGAAAAAGGTAGGTCACACTGCGTGAAGAAAATAATTTATTTGTCAAATTACGAATGGTTCAGGGATAAAGGAGCGACAGGACTTACTGTAGAGTGACAGTTGCAAATCACTTTCTTCCAAAATGTATTTTACGAGAAAGATAAAGCGGAAATTTACTTCCGGTCGAAATCCTGGTCGATGAGGCAACGATTAATCAGTTGCTTTCACATGCATCCCATAAACGTACAACATTGAGTACTAAAACTACTGTATCCTAATCAGAGTCCTTCAGTTACTATAGAAGTGGTGACTGTTTGAAGTTTTCGACCCTCCAACATTTTCGGAAAATACTGACAAAATATAGAAATGAATGTGTCTCGAAATTGCTTACTCATAGTACAGTATAGTACAAAGTTAATTCCATTATTTATCAAGGCCAGGATATCCAACAAATCCCGTAATGGTGTATAAATGTGGTGAAAAAAGTCCTGTATGAGGCCGCTCAGTAAATTAATTATTCCTTATTCCTTGCGGCGTCTCAGTTACTAAAAATTGAATCAATACGATCAATAGCATCCGGGTTGTTCGCTGAAAACGCCGGGAACGTTTTGAAGACGTGGTCGAACCACCGATTGGCAGGGTTTCCCCATCCGTAACTGAGTTTTTGGTCATCATTTTCTTCCGGCGATTTTCATTATTTTGCATCGTCCGTACAAACAGAACACTAAATTGTGTCAACAAGAAACAAGGTAGTAGTTTAACCAAAGCCGCCTGTACCCAGAAATTAAACTTCTGCAGAACGACGTCACTGTGTGTACTGTTTCTGACATCAATCCGCCACAGCGAAGGATGCGACGTCATGTTTGATCAATTTGCTGGTGGTTCAATCGATTGTGACTTGAACTCGTATGAGATTGAATTTGGTATACATACGATCGTTAAAACAATTGCAACGCTGAGTACAGCCGTTTTTTTCACGTTGAATGTGACAGTATTGTGCTCCAATGCGCGGGAACCGAATAAACACATACCGGAACACGGCCAATGTAAAAGTAAGCCAAATTGATATATTGTAATATTACAATTACAATAGCGTAGGTCAAAGTATACTTGGTATTTGCCTCGGTATCGCGGTCCGGACTTGCCGATATTCCATGAATAACGTACATTTGTAAGGCAAACGAAAAATAAAACGCCATTGTTAATCCATCAGACACAGCAAGACCAGTTAGTATATTAATATTAGTTGAAGAAATCATGTTCTTCCTAGTCAGAACGATAATATTCAAAACATTCGTTAGTACACCAAAGACACATTCGATAGAGGATACGTTGCCATGTATAGGTTTGTAATAATTTTCAAACGTTTGTAATGCGGATGCTTCAGGAGCTCCCATGACGTAATTTCCCATTTACCACGCGTAAGGTTTGAATTTTCATAATCATAGAATATAAAATCGGTAGCATTGATATTGACATAATAACCACTTTCGCTCATAATACGCACACACGTGTTGTTTTTGAGCTGTTCAAAAGTATGAGCACTTTTCACGACAAGTTCAAATTAACCTTAACACCTGATAACCACAGTATCTCTAAGGTTCTGGAACGCCTCGTGTGTTAACAACCCAAGGTAAGCACAAAGACGAGCAGTCCTTTGGACGTTTCTGCAACGTCTATGACCTGAAGAAAAATCATAAAGTAAACATTTAATTGACATCAATTATTACATACAATATTAGAAACATCAAAATGATATTTAAAATTGAACATACTTTAAAGATAATATAATTAATATAATTAATATAATATTGCAAACTAATGCAAAACCTATACTTGATCGAATTGCATAAAAAGAAACATCGATATGACATGACGCTATACGAACCTGCTATAGATAATTATAACTGTTAAACAAATGAAAATAATTGATAGTCACATGATACTTTTCTGCCTACCCAACCTGATTTTAATATTTAGAAAAGGTTGACGAACAAATTTATGAACTAATCGGAGCACTGCAGTCATTTTCCTTCGAAACAACCTCAGATACAAATGGACTGGTTTCATGGTCAGAGTGTTTGACACTTAGTGGCTAGAAATCCTGCTATTGGAAGAGAGTTACCTTGGAACCACCATATCTTGTTTAAAAATATAACCATTGGTTTGAAAAAGCTTTATAATGTAGTAAAAGAAACATATTCACTGAAAGTTTGAAAATAACAGCCTTGGTTTAATGAGCGGTATCACCTTATCAAAGAACCATATTCCTCAAAACTACGGTTCACACATTAATATTAACATTCTATGTATGATAAAGCAGAAATCTGTACTAAAACCGCCATATACATTCAGAGTTTGAAATTACAGCCTCGGTTTGACTACACATTCAATATTGATATCCTGACCCTCCTCGATAGTTTACGTGGGTTCCCAAAATACATCTAGAGAAATAACCGATGATTGACGAAATGGAGAAATCTTATTTAACCTAAACAAATTTTCTCGATTCATTTGCATTACTTGAGCAACTAATGTGGCCCTGTTTGCTTTCGAATTACTATTGGTCTCTTGAGTGAAAGGGTGAAATTGGAACAATATTTATTAGTAAGGCGAATACATTATTTTACTTGGAATTCTATTATCTGTAATAGATTCAGGCACGCCAGGAGATTTGTAAATAAAACGGCACGTTCAGCTTGAAGGGAAATGCCATACATGGGGGCATAAACGACATGAGGGCAGCTGTATCAATTTGGTCTGTACTAAAATTCCTTACATAAAATGTTCAACGAGCAACTTCTAGATAGTAGAACTCAATTATGGTATCTGGTCCAATGATTACGAACACTCTCAGGTCGCTCGAGTTCATATTCAAGTGGCTCAACTGCAAATCTTCATATCATTGTATATTTCCTTCTTATCGAGTTGTGATGAAGACATTCGCTGATTTGTTTTCCATTCGGACGTTCACAATTATTTACAATATGTTTGTACAACTGGTTAATAAATATGATTCTTAGTATTATAATCAAAGTGTTTTTCTGAATTTGAGTCTAGACTTGGAAATGGGACAGTTTGTAAAAATGACCCACTGATTATTTACAGATAACAAAAAAGTTCTATGGAAGCTGCAGGGACAAGCCAAGTAGCTAAACATTTAGAAGAAGATCATGTTCAAATGAACAAGGTAAATACACAATTACCTTGTAAAAGCAAGTTTTCAATAAAGTTCAAATTTGTTATTTAATCTGATTTTTAACTCTATATTTCTGGCTAAAGAAGCTAGCTAGAAAATGGTTGAATATACGGGAAAGAACGGTCCCGTACATTTTGAATATACGGGCGTGTTCGGACCCGTATATCCACATGTACGGACCCCGTATATTAATACGTATACGGAACACCACGTGTACGGACTTCCGTATATCCATTCCCGTATCTTTGGATATACTGAGATATTTTAATTTCGAGAAAAAAGTGCAATATTTTATGTTATTTAGCGTGTTTTTGAATAAATACACATTTTATCCATAGAATGTTTTGACAAAATATAATGAATATACGGACCCCGTACATGCAACGTGTACGGGATGGATATACGGACCCCGTACATGCAACGTGTACGAGATGGATATAAGGACTCCGTACATGCAACGTATACGGGATGGATATACGGACACCGTACATGCAACGTATACGGGATGGATATACGGACACCGTACATGCAACGTATACGGGATGGATATACGGACCCCGTACATGCAACGTATACGGGATGGATATACGGACCCCGTACATGCAACGTGTACGGGATGAATATACGGACCCCGTACACGCAACGTGTACGGGATGGATATAAGACTCCGTGCACGCACCGTGTACGGGATGGATATACGGAGCCCGTACACGCAACGTGTACGGGATGGATATAGGACTCCGTACATGCAACATGTACGTGATTGGAATACGGACCCCGTACATTGATGAATGTACGGACCTTATACGGGATGGACAAAGAAAGGGTTTGACCGTGTTAGACACGATTGATAAGAAATAACAAATACATGCTGTTTTTTATAAAACATTATTTATAGACATAGGAAAAACTACTATTTATATAAATTCATAAGATTTAAAAATATCATGTTTGAGTAATCAATGTTTAATGTCATTCTTGATCTGCCTTAACATAATCATTTCAATGTGGCATTTGCTCAAACAAAATGTTGTATGATTAAAATTCCACTGCCTTGTCAACGATTTATACAGGCTGTTAAAACAAACGTCCAGAAAACATAACACAACTAATATGAGTTCCATTCCGCGATTTCTTGGCTTCAGGCATTAGGTCAAATTGCGCAAGGACATCAGGTCACTGAAAAACTTTTTTATACAGACGCAACAAGCTTGTGGTGCATTTGAAATGCAGATTTGATATAATACAGCAATATGGCAAATTCATCACCATGAAGTTAGAAAACCCCGTGATAGAAAGACCATTAGAAAATGTGACACAACCTATATATGTCTAAGTCTAGACTTGTTAAAAATGCACTCTCAAAGCATTAAAAAGTGTAATCTTTGGCAGTTTTTTAGCAAATGACTGTGATCTTTGTGCTTGAATTGAAGGAATTTATACAAAAGTTAGCTAAATCTGAGCAAAATATTTTATGTCAAACGGTCAATCTGAGAGAGTGCAGCTCTAAAAAAATCAATTAGTCCATTCCCAGATGTGATGATAATATATAAACCTAAATTTGTGTTGTACATGACATTTCTATGAAAAATTGTCAATGTATGCCAACTAATATTTAATCAAAGTAAATTCAATACACAGCTTGTATTAATTTATAAAGGCATACATATTTATTATTTTGTTTCCCCTCAAAATTGTACCAGCGAGCCAAAAATTGTCTAATGTCAAAATGTCAAACCTTTTAGATTGCCATCTGATGTGCATTTATTCTAATTAAAAGATATTTTAAGCTCACAATGCTGTCCCTAATTAAAATACCAAACCCACATTTCATCAGAATTAAAGTTAATCCGGTTGTTCAATGGTTCACGTTCGAATTATAAATACCTATGCACGGTTCATAGACATAATAACTAACTAATAATCGGTGTCCCATCAAAAAATAAATAACAATTATATCTTATAATATGCTAGCTCGTAGTCTTACCTCATTATTGTTGGGTATTCTTCCTTGTTGCTATTTCGCTCATGTAATGACACAGATGATATCGATTCTCGCGCTTTCTGCATCCCGCTGTTACGATTGGCTATTGATTATACGCTCTTGATTGGTTGAATGACCAGCAGCTAAATATTGGCTGAAACTTACGCATTTCTTGAAAATTTAAACTGAATATTAAAATTGTTTTATTTACTATTATTATTATTATTATTATTATTATTATTATTATTATTATTATTATTATTATTATTATTATTATTATTATATCAGCGTAAATTGAAATTATTATAGTCGCATAAATATGCATAGCAAAAAAGAAAAATTGATGTTGTATGGCTAAAAGCCAAATTAAGCTGATCTGAGACAAAACGTAAATAAGTAAAAATGGTCAAACTTAAGAGATTGCAACTTTAAAGATAGGGCATCTTTATTGCAACTCCCTCTTGGATGGGTAAGAGTCAACCGCTATCAATGAAAATCATGCAAACTTGAAATTAATAATTATTGTTCTTGATTTTAATAAGTATTCAGTCTAATTTCTTCAATAACAGATGCCTTTTATTTTATATATGACATCAGAGCGGATTTTATCAGCATTCTTCAAGTCAGTTGTCACAATTGTTTAAATACAATAATTAGTGAGATAAGGAAGCTGACTATTTATATATATGTATTAATTTTTCATATGTATTTATTTTTCATTATTTCTATTTATATTTTATTCGGTTATTAAATTTCCCGCAGTCTGTCGAATTAATAAATAAGATTTAGAATTTGTGTGTTTTAGTTGTATTTCGTATAGTTTTATGACCCACTGGCCATGTGGTTTTTCAAAGCAAATGATCATGTCACTAATTGACATAACGCGCGCTGTCAGTCAAACTAGCCGGCCAATACCCGACCGACCAATCAGCGTCCAAATAAGGCGTGGCTTATCAGTCGCCCTTTGCTATCCGCCATGACCTCCGACAATCTGCACTTCAGTAGTATGATACTTTTTTTTCTAAATATTTATTACAAATGAGTTCTTATGATTGAGAGAAAGATTAAACAAATAACGAGAGCCAAAAACACTGACATTAACACAATTACATTGATTTTGATTTCCTCTGCATTTCTTTTACATACATAATAATAAATGAGTATTAAAACTGCACTCTCACAGACTGACCGTTTTGAATACTTTTTTGTCTTGGAATGAGCCAATTTTGCGTAATATTCTGAAAATCAATGATATAAAACTACTGACAAATGATCAGATCACAATTGTTCATATTTAGGTTTGAAAATTGATGTTTTATGGCTAAAAGCGTTACAATAATACTAACGTTTAAAAAAAACCTAAATATTTCGGCAGTTTTCAAAACAGTTGAGATCTGTTATACTGTAGGGTGTCTTATATGACTGAAATGAAGGCATTGATGCCAAATTCATCAGGTGAGAACAAACTTAAAAAAAATGTTAAAATTGTCAATCTTTAAAGAGCATCTTCATTTCAACTCCCTCATACTCCCTCATACCAATGTGAGGATTAGAGTAAGCTGCTTTTAATGAAAAGGAAGTTCATAATAGGAATCAAACTATGAAGAAAGTAAGCTAACAATTAGAGCCATTTTCAATAAAATTAAGATCAAAACAAATCTGGTTTCTTCAAAATTATATCTTAATGCAATTTTAATAAAATGCAATTAGAAAACTTGAAATTGATGAATATTTTTGTTGTGTTTAATAAGTAAACTGTAATCTTTTGACGCCTAATCTTAGATATGATCTTCTTTTATCAGCATTCATCAAAGCAGATGTCACAAATAATATAAAATCGTTTGAATACAATTTTAAGTGAGATAAACCTGCTGGATATTTATTTACTTATTTTATTCATTTATTTATTTACCATTATTCAATTCATGCATAATATGAAAATAATATTTTGCGCAGCTTGTCGATGAAATTAATTAATAATTTTAATAATTCGTGTTTCGTAGATTTATGACCCACTGGCCATGTAGTTATGAAAACAAGTGATCTCCGCGCGACATGCACTAATTGAAAAGGCCATAAAAGTACCCGAGAAAAAGACAGTGATGACACTTCTTAATTGTATTAGGTGCCACCTTTCAATATAAAAACAGCATATATTAGTTATGCACCCAATTTCTTCGGTCACCCATAGATTGAAACAGTCGTCTGTGGACTTATCTGAAAATGTATTAGTTAATTCCTACGATTTACTAGAAGTGATATAACCTTATGTGTTTATATAAACGAGGGAACCGATGTTTCAAACGACCCGATTTTCAATTCTCCAGTCTGTTATTAAATATATTTCAGTGTATTTTAAGTTTGAAGTCGTCTGTTTACTAAGACACCGATTATGTGTTGCGTTGTGGAAATCGCTTATATGTTCAAAGGCAGTCGTATACTATATGTATACTAAATATAAATTTTAAAAGAAATATCAATTAATTAATAAATATAAATTTTATTTTTACAAAACTGCCATATTGCAAAGCAAAGTGGCAAGTAGGAATTATTTTCATAGATTCCGATGATGGATCGACATGGTAGTGTTTATTCATAATCTTATTACTCATTTACATTTCTCACAATTAACTTCTCATGATTATCATCTCAAATGCCCATATCAACTAATATCGGTCATGCGTTAACAGTAATAAACGGTTTTTTACACCTTATCAAATTGAGTTTCAACTGTCATTGCAATTTTTACAACTTGCAAAAAATTTAACACCTAGCAAATGTTTGTTTATTTTGGAACACGCGTTCGGGAAAAGTGTGAAATTAAGACCTCGAGGGAGCCATAAGGTTATGTGCACGATTTGTATACTTGGGACCGAGGATATTGCTCGACTGCTCGACATAATTAGGTTTCGATGAAGCGTGGGTATATTCTATATGAAAATAGAAGGAAAAAGTTCGGGACCAAGCTCCGACCTCGAGGAAACGCCGGTTCTCGAACGACCGCTTGTTCGAGGGAACGCAGTTTCACTGTAAGTCCTAACATTTAGGAGTGAGCCCCTACACTCATAACCTATATGCCCCATTGGTATATTCAGCATATACCGGGAAACTAAACACTAAGCATGTACGGGAAACACAACATGCCCGTGTATCCGTTTTGTACGGGTAATGTTACTTGTATATTTCCGAACATCCATAATATGCGGGATTTGTACACGCCAGTATATTCATCATGTACGGGGAACTAAACATCCCCGGGCCCTAGCCGTGCATTTATCCACCCAGCATTGCCAAATTCAATTATTTTGTATCATATAGATGTCATTGTAATTTCTTTAACGGCTGTTAAAACACATAAAAGCGTTAATATTTCTACAAAACGCGACTGCTGTTACTCTGAAACACGGAAAAACGAATAAGTCAATGGTATATGTAATACATGTTGACCGTATCATATAGCTGTCAAATGTAACACCACTCAGCATTGTCAAATCTTATTATTATGTATCATAAAGATATTCTTGTTTCTCAAAGTAACACGGAAAAATGTATACACGTCAATGGTATAGATGTTGTTCGTATAATATATGCTGTCAAATGATAACATTTCCAAACTTTTTTTGCAACATGGGTGTACGGGAAAAAGTACATTTACGTATATCAATAGTGTACGGGAATTGATACTTTTCCGTGCACTCAACGTGTACGGGAACTTGTATATTTCCGTACATCCATAATATTCGGGATTTGTACACGCCCGTATATTCGTCGTTTACGGGAATTGTTACTATTCCGTACACTCACCGTGTACGGGAACTGGTATATTTCCGTACATCCATAATATACGGGAATTGTACACGCCCGTATATTCATCGTGTACGGGAATGGTATAATCCCGTATTTTCAAAGTGTACGGAGACCGTACATGCCCGTACACTTAAGGTATACGGAGATGTACGGTACCATACATCCATCAAAATAGTAAAAGTACCAGTCGTTAGTCAAATGACTCAGCATTGTCGTATTCAATTATTTTTTAGTATTCAGACCTCTTTCTTATTCCACAAAAAGCAGTCAACACCGATTAAAGCATTAAATTTTCTACAAATGTGATTTTTACTAACACCTTCCAATTTTCCTAAATACAGTGATTTTTTTAAGTCAATGGTAAAAATGTTGTTTATATTATACATGTTGTCAAAGTAAACACGAAGAGACCTAATTTGATTACAAAATTCATGTTTTTATTATAACATTGATGTACGGGTTAGTACACGCCCGTACATCAAATCCCGTATACTCAAGATGTAGGAGTTTTGTGAATATATGGGTCCTAACACTCCCGTATATTCAACATCCCGTACACTTACCGTACATGATGGATATACGGGTTTCAGTACATTCCCGTATATTTACGTATTTTACGCAGTGTAGTAGAATGAGTACCCTTTCTGTTCATATTTAATATTTGTTATCGTTTCCGTTTACTGATTCCAATGTATGAAAAATAAGCCCGATACACATTTTTTTCATTAACTATTGCTAAATGTGATATCAAAATGAAAGTTATGTAAAATAGTTGAATACCTATTTTGCATTATCTAAAGCGTTTGAACAAGTCGTGTTGGCTTATCATTAAACCTCTTGATTCGTGTTCCATTTTGACATAGAATTCTGCCAACTACTTTCAAAAATCATATTTTTTGTTCTTTTGTCAAATTGACAATTTGACATTTTCTTCTCACGAACGAATTTACCTTCTCATAAATCTCACTGATTGGACTACAACATCATTATGTTTAAGAAGCTTACGCTTGAAACATTGCGTGCAATTTTGTGTTGGAATATTTACAGGACTAAGATTATTTCCGCTGCATGACGTGCCAGGCATTTTCTTATTTGAGAAATTAACGAATATATTACTGTCGGTTTCTGTCCAATTTGTTATTGAAATTGGCAAATTGTTTTTTCGTGGAGTAAAGAATTGTAAGGAATGTTGGAACTTCGTATGTTCATGCAATCTGTAAAGGTCGGTGGATGCATTATGATCAAAAGTGGATCGAATTTTGGTGCATCTAAATGATTTTATTATATAAACAATTTTAATACCACTGAGGATAGTACACGGACACAGCCATAAGTTTACACACAATAAGGCACTATTCAGAGGCACAGAGAAAGGCTGCTGGTTTATTCCTTGTTTATTCCTTATTTGGCAAACGTTAGCCAAAAACTATATTGGTTTATAAGCCAACTATAACTTTAAACCAAGTAAATTATCAAAAAATGCAAAGTAGCCAAAAATTATACAACTTATTAAGGTTTGATACAGTTGACTGCTGAAAATGTTTACGCCATGCCAAAAATAATATTTCTGTTACCGTTGATATCCGATTTTATTACATTTTAAAAGTAGCAGTAAGTGAAAGATAATTGGTAAATGATTTAATAAAGACCTTTATTGAATAATATCCGCGTGATATTTATGTGTTATACTATTACATAGAAAACATTTCAATTAAGAACTACATGACTCATATATCAATACTGATAACAATCATCCTACTAAGCAGTTTGATACCATTACGAGAGAAGCGGACAATCGAAAATGTTGATTTGAATGACAAACTAATTCAAGGGAGTATAAAATGTATCATAATTATATAAACAGAGACGATTACGAAGAAAAATGATTGGATTATTTGACATTCGAGACAACAGTTAGCCCACTGCCCGGCAATAAGTTCCCTTATGCGAAGGATTTTTTGGAACACGATGTGAATATATGTTTAAACTGTTACTTGAACGGAGAAACGCGCCTAAACACGAATTTATTTCATGTAACAAATGTAAACAAAACAGTTATATATTAAGCACACACATTATATATATATGAAATGTTTCATCGGAAAATAGATGGCACTTTGGTACAACATGATTTAATGACCATTTACAGAGAAATATGATCTCACCGCGAGACCAGTCCTGAACAAATTATGTTGCACCGTTTATATTGGTGGTGTGATATACAATATTATTTGTACCGTAAGCGGAATACCTTGCTTCCAACTATTGGGTTTAAATGAGGAACTGGTTTCTTGGGATATACAATGTATGATATGGATCCTATCTAAGATGCGGATAAAGACAAATCATGGTGGGACGTGTCAAGAAAACACGTGGACAATCTTAATAGAAAGGTTTCCAATGAATCGTCTGCGTTTGATGCGACCAAACACGGTTAAAAGACGAGAACCCGACTTTACACGATATATCAATTTTACATGCACGCGAACTTACTTAACGTGGGCAATCAAACTTGGCCTGAACGTTACAATTCCTAACATTTTAAACTTAAAATGGACTATTTAAAATGCCATTGAATGGTTCCGTAACCCGAAACAGAATTTAAATTGATTTTCATACAAAAACATCCATGTTTATATAATTTCATAGACAGGTTTTACGTATTTCAAACCTAAAACATTAGGATTTACTACGCGTTTGACAGAAACTGAGCCATAAAGCTGAAACTATAAAGATACTCAGAGAAATTCTTGATTAAAGCAATTGTGGCGCTTGAAATGCCTCATGGGGGTATTTACGAAGACAGTTCAAATTAATCAAAACATAGTCGATGCAATCTGTCTAAAAATGTCTTTTAGCGTGAACGATTGCACCAACGATGAGGAATTTTAATGATGTTAAAGGTTTCAATTCCATTGGATGACTTTTCGAAGCTAATTTGTTTCAGTTTTTTTTCCATTACTTAACATGAGATGGTTTCTTTAAAAAAAAAGATTAAGCAGACAATAACAATCCAGATTCCAAACTGAAAGCTTGACAACATATTTGAGAACAAGTTTAGACACACTATGTGTGCATTTGCGTGTGAGTTGTTAAGCTTTATAAACCATGACTTCGGCAAGCATGTATCTTCACTTTGTATTGAGATGCAAAAATCATCATCATCTGCAGCACAAAATGCCTGTTTAAATCCGTGCTTTCGATGGACATTTGTTACTTCAGGTCTTTCATATTATCTCGCATCCATTTATTGTTTCATCAATTTCTAGACTCATGTTCATCGTCTCAAAGTCCAAGTATGGATATTGGTTGTGTCCTGTATTGTGTTATTCTCAATCCTTCAAAATGTTATTCATTATAGGTTTGCATTTCTGTCCGAGATGGTATAAAACATGTTTTAATTAGGGGTCACAAGTTCGATTCACCTTAACAGTACAAAACATTCTAATCGTCTTCCAAGAGGGACGTTAAATGGTAAGCGTTAAAAAAACCAGGGTTACATTCTTTCTGTGCAATATACTCCAAAAACCTTAAATGACTAACACTGTGAACGGATCACTCGCAGAGTGGGGATTGTCCGAAGCGGGTAAATAAGCTTACATCCACTTGGGATATGCGTATGGTATTATGAACGTATGCTGTGGAATTAATCATTTTGTCTGTTATAGTGAGATATTATTTTTACCGGATTACGTTATGACAACACGTATCGTAAACATACAGACGATATGTGAATGCTGTTTCAACTTTGAACATTTTAATGATGACATTCAAGAATACAGAAACAAAAATCCAAACTGCTTGATTTGTTTCACTAGATATTGTATTCATCATCTTTGTATGTGTTTCAACATGTTTTGTTTGAGGTCTAGGCTGAGCTTATTTATGAAAATCCGTTCATTGTCTCTATTATACATTCAAACTATATCATTTGGTTAAATTCCAGTGTATGCATGCGTTTTATAGTTTTGTCTATATTAATTTGTTATAAAAAAATGTCTTCCGGACACAATCATACATCATTCCTAAATATGTAAATGTTGCGTGCCGCCACCATCTACTCGGTAACAACAGTCCGAATACTGTTAATGTCACGTGCTCGGATCGTCGTAATCGAGAAAGTAATTGGTATAAAAGAAAAGCTCTGTTGTAGGCGATGCAGTTTGTGAATCCTAATTTATCCAGCATAAATAAACACATGTCGTACTTCTTGCATTGAATATATGTTTCATACAATCAATGTGCATTTTCTCTAATGAATTTAAATCACCAAATCCCCACATTTTACAACCATACTGGTGTCAACAGCATTATTACCGTAAGTCCAGTCCGTCGCGGTTTGCCAACGTGCTCCCTCCTTTTCATTGTGTTCCAATGTGAAAATCACGATAACGATCACTGTCCTTGCTGTCATAATGTAAATGTGTTCTTATTTATTGCTTCAATTTAACTAGTACATTCTGGGTATTTCTGTACCTACCTAATAAAAATAGTGTATGACTGTATATTTTAATAACTAAACGTACCAGTGAAACAAATATTTCAATTATATTTTATGAAAAGCTTATGGGGCTTAAATGGAAAACATCTAAGATTTCACTTAAATTAAGATTAGAATCGGATTGTTTTGATTGGACTGTTAAAATGACCTTCCAATGGACTGAGGTATATCTAAGGAATGATATTGACAACGGACCCAACTAATCGATAAAGGTTGATTGATCAGTTCATCCAGTTGTTATTAACAGTCAGTTTAGTTTTTTCTGAAACGTGCAATTCTTATACCTGATTCAGACATTCATGTATTTTGGTAAAGCTTTGAACTGAAAGACAAACTATAACAGTTCAAATTCTGGAATGGGAACCAAACCCAGCGAAAGCAGAGTAAAACAGTTACTTCCAAAACTTTTCACGACGACGACATTTTAGACGGACAGATATAATTGTTAATTTGTGAAACTATGTGAATAACAGTTTCTTGACGAAACAAGCTTGCATTAGAAAATAATTAATATGGTTGCAATGATACCTGGCATATTACAACGAAAAACTTAGCACAGAGTAAGTCTTAATATAAAATGAAATGCCCAAAAAAACAAATTGAACTCATTTTTCTAATATAGTGAAGTCGACTATCATTCATCTTAAAATTGATAATTTGTAACTTTTAAACAGTCTTCATTTTATACAGTGTTGGTAGTTCAGTTGCTTGAAAGGTATTTGAGGTAGAAATATGAAACCATAACAAAACAATTGTCCATTTTATAACAAGATACAGCGGTCAAGACCAGGCAAGACCAGATGCAAAATAAACCCCGATCTTGCTTAAAAGCTAAAAGATTGAACTGTATTTTTCCCATGTATCATATAGAAAATAAAAAAAAACGTTCATTTTTATTACAATAAGTTCCCATTTGCTCTCATTATACTCATGTGAATCTTCACAAAGAATCTGCTTAGGTATAGTAACTCCTACATTGTCCTGCTTATTTAAGTGCTCACTTTCCATTTCGCCTATAATTACAGAAATTACTTTACAATTATAAGGCCGATAAGGTAATAACTTTTAACCATGGGGAACATAGCTGTTAATGGATTGCTGACATTCCATCCCAAAATTGTTTAATTGTATGATCAAAAGAGACCTTGCAAGGCCCCAACGGTATTGCATGATAGAGTTTTTTTTATTCATAGTCGGAGGTAATTGCTTTCATTTCGTTTTAAAATGTTATATGAACAATCAAGTCAAACTAGGTGAAGAGTAGCGTAATTGCATACTTTCTACAATCATCACGGTCGAGAATTCAATCAGATACCAAGATTTACAAATATTTATACCAAAAATGTTATTGTACTACTATAAGATACATATTTTAAGTTACATACTAACAACAACGCCACTTGATCGACTGGTATAAAGCTCTTGCGCACAGTTCCTGTCTCATTCAGTGCCTGTTATGTGTTAAATGTTGTGAATGTAAACATAGAATTCGCTGCTCGGCTTCCATGTAAGTGTGTGTTCTATTGTATTACTGCAATCGTGAACATTCTTTGGACCGTTTATTGTGGCAAAATCATTTGAAGGACTAAAACAAAACAACAAAAATGTTTAAAAAAATGTTTTGAGATCAAATTAATTTGAAGTATAACACACATATATTCCTTTAGAACATGTAAGCTACAATTTGAAGTTGAGGACTTTTTCAAAAACTGATATTTTTTCAGATGTTGAATCAATAAGTTTTTGCATTTTTCCGAAATTGTTTTCATACACAATAATATTTTTTTTGTCTAAATAGTCACCGTACCTAATCTTCATTCTTTGAATAGTTTTGAAGCGTCTTAATGGTTGACCTTCCCTTTTAGGGTTTGCAATTAACCAAATATGTCAATAAACAGTTGAAATCAACCCGAGTCGATTATTAAATTAACAAACGTGCTTCCGTATATGAGACCAATAAGACTTACAGCTTTAACTAGACTTAATCACTGCAGTTTTTAGTGTGTTAGAATTTGGATACTGCTAGGTGACTGGTTGTGTCCAAGAAATACAATTATGTGTCTCCGTTAGTGCCTTAACTCGGCTAAGCACTAGACGGCACCATTACAAGAAAACAAACATAAACAATTTGCACTAAATTAATATCGTTATGTACAACGCTTTGAATCTTTCTTACTGATGTATCACATCGCTTACGACACCTGTATCTTACGAGGTTTATGCGTATATTTTCCAATTCGAAATATACTGTCTTTGTATACAACATAGATGTGCCTCATAAATCTGTACCACACAATAAATAGAATTTGATATTCAAACGAAAAACTGTTAGATAATTCAGTCAGTGATTTATGTATTTGACTTTGGAAGTGTATTGCTTATCGATGACTTCCTATTTGTTCATTTTGTTCGTTTACATTAGTGAGTTTCCGTATAACAAAATACAAGGTGATCATTGATAATAAAAGTGTAATCTTCCAAACCATGTTTAAGTATTCCGTTTACCATAATATACAACCATGTCATCTGTTACACGGACAAAACTACTGTTTATTGGAATACAATTCCAATTGTTTATTAGAGTTTATCAAGGCAAGCAAGCGCCACTTTATTATATCATTGCCAGACCACGCCATGACGCTATCGCTGTTAGGATTGCTTTTAAATGCCATGAGCGATATGAGATAGAAGTGACTGTAATTCTGAAACAAATCAAGATATAACAAGACTTGAAGAAACAGCGTGAAAAAGAACAGATCCGGGTGCGATATTTTAACTATTTTGTGAAGAGACGTCTTGACTATTTAACGTACTCTTTGTATGGCATCAACCCACAAAGAACTGAATTAACCAGTAATGGGTACACATTTTCCCAGTTCTACCCTTAAAATTCCGAGCGCCAGACAAGGGAGCTACAGGTACGGTACCGATAAAAAAACGGAACCTGAAATATGTTTAAATGAATATTGGGGCTTTTTTCCGGGCATTTTCCGGCGACGCAGCTATTAACTGAACGCTAAAGTGTGCGAATTTTAACTATGGTATTAACAGTGACTGCATTATTTGTTCAAGGCATACGGCAAAGTTCGACTTAAGGTCTTAGTCCAATCTGAAGATATACAATTTGTTTAACAAATTTCTAAAATTTCAAAGCATCAATTAAATAACAATCCATTTATGTTATTTGTGAAAACAATATAGACGACATATTGATAAATTTCCCCCACCATCGAACATTATATTACAAGTGTGAATCAGAATAAATATGTTCAAGTATCGGCTTTGCAAAGACCGTTACACAGGAATTTATCATATGATTGACAAATCTTGATTATCTTTGTGTTATGTTTGCGTTCTAGTAGCGATGTATGTTCTATGTATGTTTATGTATGTGATGTTGTTTACTGGAAAAGTGTCCTTTTAAACGGAATCTTGGTTGATATCTAGGCTATTTGGCTTGTTCATTTCTTTACTTTATCAAGATTGTTCCATAGGATTTGTATCAGGCGCTACCCTCCATTCAGATTCATTTATTTCAGGTAATGTCATCACCTTATCATCACTCATTGATGTGAATCAATGAGTCAAATTAATATTTGTTCGTCGTAATGTGTTAATGTGTCAAGCTGCTATGTACGATATGGTCACCAGTGGTTCTTGCAGATTGCATTTTCATTGTATGTATCATTGCTGGGAAAATAATGATGTTTAGGACTTGTTAACCCTCTAGCCCCTCCCACTGTAACGTAATTTCCCTGTGGAAACCTCTACAACCATATTAAAGTCACTCAGCATTTGTCGATAATGTAACCCCATATCTTTGATGAGGTTACCCAGCATTTATTGATAAGGAGCCCCACCCTATTGATAGGGAAACCCAACATTTATTGATAAGTAAACCCAATATTTATTGCTGAGGAAACCCACTATTTATCGATAAGAAAACTTAATATTTACTAATAAGGATACCCACATTTATTGATAAGGTTACTCACATTTATCGACAAGGTAACCCACATTATTGATAAGATAACCCACATTTATTGATAAGGTAACTCTATATTTATTGATATGGTTACCCACATTTATTGATAAGTTTAACCTACATTGATTGATATTCAGTGTGGTAGACGTATTATTTTATATGCAATGCAGTTCAACGTATAATAATGTGACAGGAATTTTGTTGAGAAACACCTAAAGGTAGGTTAACATCGAAAAGCCTAGTAGAAAAATGTTCAGGCACTACGAAGCCATTGGCTTTATTAGATGTGTATCCATTCACACCGGTGTTATAAAAGTAACATATGTTTGTCTGTTATGTCCCGAGCCATTTTGAATTTTAGATATATCCAGTGCAATGAAAAGGCGAACTTTGAGCAAACAAAATACATAAATGCTAGGTCTTTAGTTTTCAACGTTGTTAATTGTATGTCAAAGCCTTATATATTTTCTACAGACAAAATGGGTCAAACAGGCCAAACATTAATGTGCTTGAAGAACGATCATTTTTTGGCACGTTCAGCCATGAAGGACTTCTGTTGTGGTCATTGCGGGAATGATGTAGAGGAACACTTCACTTGCAGTACAAACTTGATAGTTTGAACAAATCTGAAAAGGACAAAATCATGTGCACTGTTAATGGAGAGGGTTTTTCGCTATACGTAGACAAAGAACGTGACCCTTGCTTGTTTTGAACGAATGCAATTTAAACATTGATCGCACTTATGTTGTATTTTAAGACAAAATATGAAAACTACTTGAAGTAATCTGAGGAAACGTATTTGTTTTTATCATGGCCCTTCCTTGTATAAAACGTCAGCATAAATGCCTTTCCTCTTCCTGCATTTACAGACAAATTATAAATTTCACTGTTAGAATAATACAGTGCACGCAACAGGACGAGATAAAAAAAAGCTGCTAGGTTCACATCATTAGCTAGACAAATTTACGACACCTTAAGCAGAGTTATGGCATGTCTGCTAATAATTACACCATAAATTCATTAACTGCATGATTAATCACATATTTAACAAGCTGTTGAAATTAGAAATTTGTGTTGCTTTTTTATAAAAACACAGCATATGATCTTCGAAATGCTCGTTTGGTTTCTCACGCAAACAAAACAAATATTCCTACAATAAACAGGCGATACACATAGCAGGGAAAATCACTGATATAGAAGTGTTCAACCCATGAGCGAATAAATTGATGCTAGATGAATGTGATAGTAATGGCAAAACATAACAGCCCATATGAAGGTTTCCGAGGTACAAATATGCATGTCAATTAAAAGTTTTGATCCATTTATGACAATGTTAAATTCTGAGGCCAAGTTACAATATAACCGTATGGAATCATCCGAAATGATATTACATTCTGCTTTAAAAGATGTTTTGTATCTTAAATCTGTTATTATCGGAAAAGGTGGAATTTCCCGAATTTAAGAATAATACATCTTGTCATGATTGTAATATCATTGTCTGCATGTCGTAAACAAATGTTATTTCTACACATAAGAACTTTTTTTGTATGTTGCCAGTATAATTTGGGGTCATCAAACATACAAAACTTGTGTCAGTGTACATCGGAAGATTTAAAATATATATTATCGTATATTCAATTTCAATGAATTCGTTTTCCGTCATTTTAGATTCCGAATGGACAAGAATCGGTTTGCTAATTGACGCTAAAACGTTTTAGACATTTTGTTAACATTGAACCTAAATACGTGGATGATGTATGCGAAACGCTGGCAACGTGGGGTGACATGGTTTGTTATCAACACACAGTATGTATTTTCATCCTTTGTAGAATATTCATTTTAAGAGCTGTTCAGTTTTAAAAACATGATGTAAAACGCGTACAACATAAGCTCGTTTGTTGTTTATTAACGTGTATGAGATACATTTGGCGTTTTGTTGCATGCATATTTTGATAAACAACTTGGAAGGGGGCTGTTATTTTTGTTTAGATATTCACAAATGTTCAAATTGGGGACTTAAAACCAAACAAAAACAAATTGCCATATTGTAGTTTAAACTGGTGTATTTGTGGGTATCATATAACTGTTCTTTATTTGAGATATCATAAAATGTTCACTCAATTTCCTTTTTTAGTTTTCTTTTTTTCGTGGGGGAATGGGTGTCGTCGGATGCATCCCCCTCATCTTAAATCCGCTAACGAATACAACCAGCATTTGTCGCATTATACCCCACCCCCTATTTTCTTTCGCATGTGTTAATAAGCCATGGAGATACGTTAGGAGACAATCACACAATGAGTTTAACAAACTGATCCTATAAGCAGTGTGCTGAAATGAGATTGTGTTTTTTTTTAAAGATCAAATTACCTATGGATGTTTCGTTAACATAATTCAAACACGAGAGTAGATTATAATTGAATCAATGAGTGTGCGTGCAAGCTCGTTAAGAGAAGTTGACGTATGTGTTCTTTTATATAATATGATTAACATCAAAGAGCAGTTTCTCATGGGATCTAGACTCAGTATATGACCAGCGTAAATTGAGCTGAGATATCACCATCATATCATAATGGCAATATTGCACATGTGCTGTAAGCCATCAATTGTAAGGATCATGCAAACCGCATTACATTTTTTTCCCAAATGCATCTATGTTGTAGATATTGATCTTACTATCAAACATCTGATATAAATCATCAACTACACCGATGTTTTCCCAACAATATTTACCCTAAGTGTCCATAATGTGGTTACTGACGTCATGACGCGCGTTAGTTCACATAGTCAAATACTCCTCATTTACATAATTATGTTTCAAAGAGTTTTAAAGAGATTGAATTATTCCGTGTTGGTGTTGTTCTTTTTTCAAAATTGATATTGAATTTGTAACGTTATCAATTTCATCACATGCGATGATATATGTATTTAACAATTTCAATTGGCGTGTTGCTGAACGGGATCTTCCATGAAAGTTAGTATTTTTTCCTGCGCATGTGCGGATCAACATTTTTATGCATTATTTCGTATATAGGCAAAAATCTAACAAGATGCTGCCAAGATTTTAGGATTTATTATGAAGGACGTTTATGTCTGATGCGCTATTATGAGACAGAAATCATATTTTCTCAAGCATTAATCACGCAATGCGTACTACAGGGACAGACCAACCACCCAAACCGGCATGTTATCCTTTTTTACTGCAAACGGATCAAAGATCATCGCCAAAAAGACTACCTACAAGCGACATAAACTATAGTAAAACTGTCGAAATAATATCAAAACATTGTGCATCGATATTTCTCTAGGTAACCATCTTAAAACGGAATACAAAAACAGAAATACAGGGGTTCACAGACCGTGTTCAACCAGTCTTTTGTAGTATTGATATTCAAGAGACTTTGCTGATCATGTTTGACAGAACAATAAGACTGCAGCTGCCGTTACTGTTGTTGTTTTTGTTGCCGTTACTTCCTCTTAGGAAGATTAAGTTGATGAAGATTATTAAGATATATGCTGAAGATGCTGCTTCTGCTGCTGCTGATGGTGGCGATGCGATGGTGTATGTGGTTAATTGTGCTGGTGCTGATGCTGGTGTTTATGGTGATAAGGATGACGACGACGACGATGATGATGATGATGATGATGATGATGATGATGATGATGATGATGATGATGATGATGATGATGATGATGATGATATATTGCATGTTTTGTTTATCGTTTTCTAATCCTTATTATATTGTATGCGTCCTTTTTGCGGTTTGTTTGAATCATGTAGGTCACAATGCGTGAAGAAAATAATTCATTTGTCAAACGAGGAATGGTACAGGAATAAAGGAGAGACCGGAGGACTTTAGGTAGAGTGACAAGTGCAAATCACTTTCTTCCAAAATGTCTTTCACGATAATGTTACAGCGGAAATTTACTTCCGGTCGAAATCCTGGTCGATCAGGCATCGAATGATAATTTTCAGCACAGAAAATTGCAAACAGATTGTTCAGATTATTACACTTTCCTTCGTTTCTAATTCAGATGCCATTGATGTCGACAAAAGAATACAACTAAACACGTATGAGCCTAAAATATCTGCGGTGCCGTTATTCGAAACACCTATTAATTCGGCAAGGAACGATAATGTCTAGCACATCAATGCAAACAAAGTGTTGAAGTTATTACACTCTCCTTCATTCATATTCGCTCTTATTCACACCGATATTCCGTGTTGCCATTAATTCAGGCGAAAGAGTACCACACAACACGTTTTGCATATGAAAACAATAGACCTGCGGGGCCGGTATTCGTACCACCCTTTTAAGTTTACCTATCAACGCCCAACAGTTCTTTCCAACACCTCTCACAACAGTTTTTATGGTTGTTTTTCAAAAGTATGCAATGGGAAGTACAGAAACAAGTCAAGACGTTTAAGATACAAAATACAAATACTCCGTACTTGTTTAAATGTTGTTGTTGTTTTTCATTCACAAGCATATAAGTGGGATTAAAAATGCATTACTTATTGTAAAAGCTTTATTATCGCGATCCAGTATAGCATTCGTTAAAGATGCACTCTTAATTTCAAAACAGATTTACCACAATTAATACAATTCTTGTAATACACAAACAGGGACTAATACATGTCAAAATAATGGTTCTCATGGGATTAAGGATTCCGAGTTTATTTTCAAAGGAAGGCGCAGAGAACACCGTATTTCTAGCGTATGAGAAGATAGTAGATTGCAGTAAATCTTTTAGCATTCACCAACCATATTATAATTTTGCGTTTCCAGATATTAAATACACGGTTATTTTCTTGTAAACAGAAATTCACATATATAAAAATGCTATACATGTGTATGTGTTGATTTTGAATAAGAGTGTCAAGATTTGTATCAAGGCTGTTGCGACAGATAGTGTTTGTAGATTTTTTTCTGATGGCCTGTGTCTGGTTTCCAAAGAAAGACGACACAGCAAGAATTTCGGCTGCTATTATTACAAGAGTTCAGACACTTAAATTTGTTTGTTTGTACATTATATTTATTTCGAATGAGAACATAATTAATACCTTTGTATTTATGATCTAATTCATTAATTATTAAGTCGAATGATCCATTATATGATCCTGTTCGATTCACCCATGTCAAAGCATTTTGGTTGACATTTAAATGGTAAGCAGACTAATCAACACCATTTGAAATACATAGTATTTATTCAGAACAATCATTTCTAGATAAACATGAATAAATATAATGAAAAGCTTATACTCAAAATACAGCCACACTTTTCACATTGACAACATTGATATTCATAGATAAGGTTTATACAAAGCTATAAACATGAACAACACTAACATTATGTTAAAATTATAAAATGTTTGTACAATAAGTTTACACAGTCAGAAAGTTCTGGTAGTGATTCTTTGTGATTGACATCAATACTGACACATATAAATATATATATGTGATGAAAATGGCCGAAAAGGGTTAAATTTATCTATGTATTTGAAGGTAAATACTAGCATGTCACTTCTGAACTTGGAGCCGGTATTCATAAAACATCGTTAGTCATGTCTTGACCTAAGTCGATTTCTTAGGATAGTCAAAGTAAAACTTGAACACAACCACAGGTGTTTTAATTACATCTAATGTATATCATCAATTAGACTTTAAAAACTAAGAAGGTTTAATTTATTAAATCATGTGACCAGTCCGATTCTAATTTTATCAAAATGACTTACGTCAAAAATTTGCTAAAGGAATGTGTTTAACGTTTTCAATATTGTTTTTATTCCACAGAAGGAGTAACTGTTTTAAGGGATTAACAAATGCAATTTATTGAGTTTATACAAAATCAAAATAACGAACTTTAAAAGAGAGGTCTCTTGCTACTCCACAGTGTTAACAATAAAAAGAGTTTTATATAAAACGTTTATAATATCTGTATATAGATATATGTGAATGAAATTATATACAGTATGCCAACAAACAATTACAATTAATCAATGTTGCGAAAGTAACGCTTAGCTTAGGAAACAAACATATATAAAAACAAGGATTATATCTCAAATATCAAACACGAAATGGTTTATGGTAAGGTGGGAATTACAATAATATGATATTACCATAAATCAGTAGCTATCACATGCATCCCATAAAATTACAACATCAAATTCTAAAACTACTGTATCCTAATCAGAGTCCTTCAGTTACCATAGTAGTGGTGACTGTTTGAAGTTTACGACCCTCCACCATTTTCGGAAAACACTGACAAAATATAGAGATGAATGTGTCTCGAAATTGCTTGCTCATAGTACAGTATAGTACAAAGTTAATTCCATTATTTATCAAGGCCAGGATATCCAACAAATCCCCTAATGGTGTATAGATGTGGTGAAAAAAGTCCTGTATGAGGCCGCTCAGTAAATTCATTATTCCTTGCGGCGTCTCAGTTACTAAAAATAGAATCACTACGGTCAATAGCATCCGGGTTGTTCGCTGAGAACGCCGGGAACGTTTTGAAGACGAGGTCGAACCTCCGATTGGCTGGGTTTCCCCGTCCGCAACTGAGTTTTTGGTCATCATTTTCTTCCGGCGATTTTCCGCATTTTGCATCGTCCGTACAAGCAGAACGCTAAATATTGTCAACAAGAAACAGGGCAGTAGTTTAACCAACACCGCCTGTACCCAGAAATTAAACTTCTGCAGAACGACGTCACTGTGTGTACTGTTTCTGACATCAATCCACTACAGCGAAGGATGCGAAGTCATGTTTGACGAATTTGCTGGTGGTTCAATCGATTGTGACTTGAACTCGTATGAGATTGAATTTGGTATACATACGATCGTTACAACAATTGCAACGCTGATTACAGCCGTTTTTGCACGCTGAATGTTGCAGTATTGTGCTCCAATGCGCGGGAACCGAATAAACACATACCGGAACACGGCCAACGTAACAGTCAGCGAAATTGATATTGAATGTAATATTACACTTGCAATGGCGTAGGTCAAAGTATACTTGGCATTTGCCTCGGTATCGCGGTCCGGACTTGCCGATATCCCATGTATAACGTACATTTGTAGGGCAAACGGAAAATAAAACGCCATTGTTAATCCATCAGACACAGCAAGACCAGTTAGTATAATATTAGTCGAAGAAATCATGTTCTTCCTAGTCAGAACAATTATATTCAAAACATTTGCTAGGACACCAAACACACATACGATAGCAGCTAGGTAACCATGTATAGGTTTGTAAGAATTTTCAAACGTTTGTAACGCGGGTGCCTCAGGAGCTCCCATGACGTAATTTCCCATTTTACCAGGCGTAATGGTTGAATTTTCATAATCATAGAATATAAAATCGGTAGCATTGGCATTGACATAATAACCACTTTCGCTCATAATAAGCACACACGCGTTTTGTTTGAGCTGTTCAAAAGTATGAGAACTTTTCACGACAAGTTCGAATTATCCTCAAAGCCTGAAAGCCACAGTATGTCAAAGGTTCTAGAACGCTTCGTGTGTATTCGTCCCGTTAACAACCTAAGCTAACCACAAGGTCGGGCAGGCCTTTGGATGTTTCTGCAACGTCTATGACCTAAAAAGAACAAAATATAATGTAAACATTTTATTGACATGCATGAGTAAACACATTAGTAGCAACCTCAAAATGATATTTAGAATAGGGCATGCTTTTACGATAATATAAATAATAGAATATTGTAAACCAATGCGAAATCTATCCTGGATTGAATTGCCTCAAAAGGTAACATCGATATGACATGTTAAATCATGTTTTTTGTTTTTCTCACGGGCCATGTGGCTTACTGAACATGTATTCAAAATAAACCATTTCTCTCATTATGAAATGACACTGAACGAGCCTGCTAAAGATAGTAATCAGTATAAACATATGGAGAGAATTGATAGTCACATGATAAATTTCTGTCTTGCCTGGTTTAAATATTCAGAAAATATTAACCTTTATATTTATTAACTGATCGGAACACTTTGGTCATTTTCCTTCGAAACAACCTCCAATGTAAACTTTTTTCATGGTTTCATTTTTACTTGACAACGTTGCAAGTAGGTCGAGTATAAATTTAATTACAGAATGCGCCTGACTCTGGGCTAAAAATGTCGTCTTACTGACACGTAAAATAACGTATAGACAGACATCAACTTTGTAGGCGTCACCGACACTTTAATTTTACGAACTTCTTGTACTAATGCATCAGTATAAATCGCAGGCTTTTCGTGTGAAAATGTTCAAAGTGTTCCGATGGGAGGTTTACTAGTCGAATGAGCAGGTAATTATCGAGGCGGCTATATGTATTGGTTGTGTGTTTTGTTTTTGTTTTAATACACATAATTATACAAAACATTGTTATTAAACGATAACATTTATACTCCGAACGATCCAAAGTTTACCGTCCTTTACACTTGACATGAATATTAGCCCTATTTTTAAAGTTCCATATTTATTTAAAATATATTCGTGTCATGGACATATCAATTCTTACACTGAAAACATATTACTTTGTAACGTCCTCCCACATATTGTGTTATACTTTCTGTTTAAATTGAATACAAATACCAACAAAACACGTATTAAATATCAAAAAGATGAATGAATCTTAATTTAAAAACTTGTTTTACGCTCTATTGTGTGTAAATGTCAACATCATCTTAAAACACGTGACTTTGTTTCTGTTGTACTAGACTCGTTAACGCCGTGATAAAAGGAATTAGAACTACTAAAGATATGAATCCGATTACAACACATGAAGAGTAATGCTTGCAATGTTGTTGTTTTTCAAATAACGGGGTTCTATGACGTTACTTGTCGTCCAAAATTTAAGTAACTGAACATTGGATACAGATTATGTAATATTTTGAAATGTAACATTTCTTAAACAAAAAACAACTAAAAAGAAATTATTTAATATGGTGTACAAACAATTTCTATAGTTATAGCATAAACCTCAAATATTAATTCTTCTAGTCTAAGATATGGAATAAAACTGTTGAATGTAAGGAAATGGTACCATATAAACTTGCCACTTTTGTAATATAGGCTGTGGTATATTTTATGGTCAAAACATCTTTGAAAGAAGCGGTAGCAAAATAGTATGTTGACACTTAACGGCTAGTAATCCTGTAATAAGAAGAGAGTTACCTTGGAACCAACATATTTTTTCAATATATAATGAGTGGTTTGATAACTTTATTATATATTAAAAGATACATATTAATTGAACATTTGAAAATATCAGCCTTGGTTTCATTGAGCGGTATTAAATTATTTATAATTATGACCAAATCCATCAAAACAACGGTCCAAATATTAATTAAAATAATTTTTTTTGTATGATTAAGCAGAAATCTGTATTAAAACCCCCATATACATTCAGAGTTAGAAATAACAGCTTCGGTTTGATTACACATTCAATAATGATATCCTGTCCCTCCTCGATAGTTTACGTGGGTACCCAAATTACATCTAGAGAAATAACCGATGATTGACGAAATGAAGAAATCTTATTCAACCTTAACAAATTTTCTTGATTCATTTGCATCATTTGAGCAACTAAATTGGCCTTGTTTGCTTCGAATTACCATTGGTCTCTTGAGTGAAAGGGCGAAATTGGAACAATATTTATTAGTAAGGCGAATACATATACTTGGAATTTTATTATCTGTAATAGATTCAGGCACGCCAGGAGATGTGTAAATAAAACGGTACTTTCAGCTTGAATGCAAATGCCATACATGAGGTATACAAGACATGAAAGCAGCTGTATCAATTTTGTCTAAAGAAAGATTCATCACATGAAATTTTTAACGTGCACTTTCAAGACAGTAGCAGTCAAATATGATATATGGTCCAATGATTACGAACAATCGCATGTCTGAGTTCAGATTCAAGTAGCAAAACTGCAAATATTCATGTCATTGTATATTTCGTTCTAGTTGACTTTTGATGATGACATTCACTGATTTGTTTTCCATTCGAACGTTCACAATTATTTACAATATGTTTGTACAACTGATTAAATAAATATGATTCTCAGTAATCAAAGCGTTTTTTTTATTATTTCAAGTCTAGAATGAGACTTGGGATAGTTTGTAAGCATGACCCCTGATTATTTACAGAACTGATAACAAAAAGTTCTATGGAAGTTGCAGGGACAAGCCAAGTCGCTAAACAATTAGAAGAAGATCATGTTCAAATGAACAAGGTAAATACACAATTATCTTGTAAAAGCAAGTTTTAAATAAAGCTACAATTTGTTATTTAATCTGATTCTTAAATCTATATCCCTGGCTAAAGAAAATAGTAGAATGAGTCCCATCTCTGCTCATATTCAACATCTGTTATCGTTTCCGTTTTCTGATTCCAATGCTTTATAAACATGAAAATAAACCGTATTAACATATGTTTTTATCAACGATTTCTCAATGTGGTTCCAAAATGAAAGATATGCAAAAGAGTTGAATTATTTTGCAGAATCTAAAGCGTTTTAACAGGTCGTGTTGGCTTATCATTAATCCTCTTGACTTGTATCCTATTTTGACATAGAATTCTGCCAAATACTTTCAAAAATCATCTGTTTTGTTCTTTTGTCAAATTGACAATTAGACATTCTCTTTCTCAAGAACAAATTTACCTTCTCATAAATCTCACTGATTGGACTACAACATCATTATGTTTCAGAAGCTTACGCATGAAACATTGCGTGCAATTTTGTGTCGGAATATTTACAGGACTAAGAGTATTTCCGCTGCATGACGTGCCAGGCATTTTCTTATTTGAGAAATTAACGAATATATTACTGTCGGTTTCTGTCCAATTTGTTATTGAAATTGGCAAATTGTTTTTGCGTGGAGAAAAGAATTGTAAGGAATGTTGGAACTGCATATGTTCATGCAATCTGTAAAGGTCGGTGGATGCATTTTGATCAAAAGTGGATCGAATTTTGTTTACACACAATAAGGCATTATTCAGAGGCACAAAGAAAGGCTGTTGGTTTATTACTTGTTTATTCCTTATTTGGCAAAAGTTAGCCCAAAACTATATTGGTTTATAAGCCAACTATAACTTTAAACCAATCAAATTATTGAAAAATGCAAATCAGCCAAACATTTGACTGCTGGAAATGTTTACGCCATGCCAAAAATAATATTTCTGTTACCGTTGATATCCGATTTTATTATATTTTAAAAGTAGCAGTAAGTGAAAGATAATTGGTAAATGATTTAATAAAGACCTTTATTGAATAATATCCGCGTGATATTTATGTGTTATACTATTACCTAGAAAACATTTCAATTAAGAACTACATGACTCATATATCAATACTGACAACAATCATCCTACTAAGCAGTTTGATACCATTACGAGAGAAGCGGCCAATCGAAAATGTTGATTTGAATGACAAACTAATTCAAATGAGTATACAATGTATCATAATTATATAAACAGAGACGCTTACGAAGAAAAATGATTGGATTATTTGACATTCGAGAAAACAGTTAGCCCACTGCCCAGCAATAAGTTCCCTTATGCGAAGGATATTTTGGAACACGATGTGAATATATGTTTAAACTGTTAGTTGAACGGAGAAACGCGCCTAAACACGAATTAATTTCATGTAACAAATGTAAACAAAACAGTTATAGATTAAGCACACATATTATATATATGAAATGTTTCATCGGAAAATAGATGGCATTTTGGTACAACATGATTTAGTGTCCATTTACAGAGAAATATGATCTCACCGTGAGACCAGTCCTGGACAAATTATGTTGCACCTTTTATATTGGTGGTGTGATATACAATATTATTTGCACCGTAAGCGGAATACGTTGCTTTCAACTATTGGGTTTAAATGAGGAACTGGTTTCTTGGGATACAAAATGTATGATATGGATCCTATCTAAGATGCGGATAAAGACTAATCATGGTGGGACGTGTCAAGAAAACACCTGGACAATCTTAATAGAAAGGTTTCCAATGAATCGTCAGCGGTTTTTTCATACAAAAACATCCATGTTTATATTATAATTTCATAGACAGGTTTTACGTATTTCAAACCTAAAACATCAGAATTTACTACGCGTTTGACAGAAACTGAGCCATAAAGCTGAAACTATAAAGATACTCAGAGAAATTCTTGATTAAAGCAATTGTGGCGCTTGCATGCCTCATGGGGGTATTTACGAAGACAGTTCAAATTAATCAAAACATAGTCGATGCAATCTGTCTAAAAATGTCTTTTAGCCTGAACGGTTGCACCAACGATGAGGAATTTTAATGACGTTAAAGGTTTCAATTCCATTGGATGACATTTCGAAGCTAATTTGTTTCAGTTTTTTCCGTTACTTAAACATGAGATGGTTTCTTTTAAAAAAGGATTAAGCAGACAATAACAATCCAGATTCCAAACTGAACGCTTGACAACATATTTGAGAACAAGTCTAGACACACTATGTGTGCTTTTGCATGTGAGTTGTTAAGCTTTATAAACCATGACTTCGGCAAGCATGTATCTTCACTTTGTATTGAGATGTAAAAATCATCATCATCTGCAGCAAAAAATGCCTGTTTAAATCCGTGCTTTCGATGGACATTTGTTACTTCAGGTCTTTCATATTATCACGCATCCATTTATTGTTTCGTCAATTTCTAGATTCATGTTCATCGTCTCAAAGTCCACATATTGATAATGGTTGTGTCCTGTATTGTGTTATTCTCAATCCGTCAAAATGTTATTCATTATAGGTTTGCATTTCTGTCCGAGATGGTATAAACATGTTTTAATTAGGGGTCACAAGTTCGATTCACCTTAACAGTACAAAACATTTTAATCGTCTTCCAAGAGGGACGTTAAATGGTAAGCGTTAAAAAAACCAGTGAAAATCTTACCAGGGTTACATTCTTTCTGTGCAATATGCTCCAAAAACCTTAAATGACTAACACTGTGAACGGATCACTCGCAGAGTGGGGATTGTCCGAAGCGGGTAAATAAGCTTACATCCACTTGGGATATGCGTGTGGTATTACGAAGGTATGCTGTGGAATAAATCATTTTGTTTGTTATAGTGAGATATTATTTTTACCGGATTACGTTGTGACAAAACGTATCTTAAACATACAGACGATATGTGAATGCTGTTTCAACTTTGAACATTTTAATGATGACATTCAAGAATACAGAAATAAAAATCCAAACTGCTTGATTTGTTTCACTAGATATTGTATTCATCATCGTTGTATAGGTTTCAACATGTTTTGTTTAAGGTCTAGGCTGGGCTTATTTATGAAAATCCGTTCATTGTCTCTATCATACATTCAAACTATTTCATTTGGTTGAATCCCAGTGTATGCATGTGTTTTATAGTTTTATCTATATTAAGTTGTTATAAAAACTGGTATTCCGAACACAATCAATACCTCATTCATAAATATGTAAATGTTGCGTGCCGCCACCACCTACTCGGTAACAACAGTCCGAACACTGTTAATGTCACGTGCTCGGATCATCGTTATCGAGAAAGTAATTGGTATAAAAGAAAAGCTCTGTTGTATGCGATGCAGTTTGTGAATCCTAATTTATCCAGCATAAATATACACATGTCGTACTTCTTGCATTGAATATATGTTTCATACAATCAATGTGCATTTTCTCTAATGAATTTAAATCACCAAATCCCCACATTTTACAACCATACTGGTGTCAACAGCATTATTACAGTAAGTCCAGTCCGTCGTGCCAACGTACTCCCTCATTTTCATTGTGTTCCAATGTGAAAATCACGATAACGATCACTGTCCTTGTAAATGTGTTCTTATATATTGCTTCAATTTAGCTAGTACATTCTGGGTATTTCTGTACCAACCTAATAAAAATAGTGTTTGACTGTATATTTTAATAACTAAACGTACCAGTGAAACAAATATTTCAATTATAATTTATGAAAAGCTCCTGGGGCTTAAATGGAAAGCATCTAAGATTTCACTTAAATTTAGATTAGAATCGGAGTGTTTTGATTGGGCTGTTAAAATGACCTTCCAATGGACTGAATGTAAGCATGAGGTATATCTAAGGAATGATATTGACAACGGACCCAACTAATCGATAAAGGTTGATTGATCAGTTCATCCAGTTGTTATTTACAGTCAGTTTAGTTTTTTTTGAAACGTGCAATTCTTATACCTGATTCAGACATTCATGTATTTTGGTAAAGGGTTTGAACTGAAAGACAAACTATAACAGTTCAAATTCTGGAATGGGAACCAAACCCAGCGAAAACAGAGTAAAACAGTTACTTCCAAAACTTTTCACGACGACGACATTTTAGACGGACAGATATAATTGTTAATTGTTGTAACTATGTGAATAACAGTTTCTTGACGAAACAAGCTTGCATTTGAAAATAATTAATATGGTCGCAATGATACATGGCATATTACAGCGAAAAAATTAACACAGAGTAAGTCTTAATATAAAATGACATGTCAAAAAAAGCAATTTTAACTCATTTTTCTAATATAGTGTGAAGTCGACAATCATTCATCTTTAAATTGATAACCTGTAACTTTTAAACTGTCTTCATTTTATACAGTTTGGTAGTTCAGTTGCTTGAAAGGTATTTGAGCCACTAGGTAGAAATATGAAACCATAACAAAACAATTGTCCATTTCATAACAAGATACAGCGGTCAAGACCAGGCAAGTTGCAAAATAAACCCCGTTCTTGCTTAAAAGCTAAAAGATTGAACTGTATTTTTCCCATGTATCATATAGAAAAGTAAAAAAAGTTCAATTTTATTACAATAAGTTCCCATTTGCTCTCATTATACTCAAGTGAATCTTCACAAAGAATCTGCTTAGGTATAGTAACTCCTACATTGTCCTGCTGATTTAAGTGCTCACTTTCCATTTCGCCTATAATTACAGAAATTACTTTACAATTATAAGGCCGATAAGGTAATTACTTTTAACCATGGAGAACATAGCTGTTAATGGATTGCTGACATTCCATCCCAAAATTGTGTAATTGTATGATCAAAAGAGACCTTGCACGGCCCCAATGGTGTTGCATGATAGAGTTTTTTTATTCATAGTCGGAGGTAATTGCTTTCATTTCGTTTTAAAATGTTATATGAACAATCAAGTCAAACTAGGTGAAGAGTAGCGTAATTGCATACTTTCTACAATCATCACGGTCGAGAATTCAATCAGATACCAAGATTTACAAATATTTATACCAAAAATGTTATTGTACTACTATAAGATACATATTTTAAATTACTTACTAACAACAACGCCACTTGATCGACTGGTATAAAGCTCTTGCGCAAAGTTCCTGTCTCATTCAGTGCCTGTTATGTGTTAAATGTTGTGAATGTAAACATAGAATTCGCTGCTCGGCTTCCATGTAAGTGTGTGTTCTATTGTATTACTGCAATCGTGAACATTCTTTGGACCGTTTATTGTGCCAAAATCATTTGAAGGACTAAAACAAAACAACAAAAAATGTTTAAAAAAATGTTTTGAGATCAAATTCATTTGAAGTATAAAACACATATATTCCTTTAGAACATGTAAGCTACAATTTGAAGTTGAGGATTTTTTAAAAAAACTGATATTTTTTCAGATGTTCAATCAATAAGTTTTTGCATTTTTCCGAAATTGTTTTCATACACAATAATATTTTTTGTGTCTAAATAGTCACCCTACCCAATTTTCATTCTTTGAATAGTTTTGAAGCGTCTTAAAGGTTTACCTTTCCTTTTAGGGTTTGCGATTAACCAAATATGTCAATAAACAGTTGAAATCAACACGAGTCGATTATTAAATGAGCATACGTGCTTCCGTATATGAGACCAATAAGGCTTACAGCTTTAACTAGACTTAATCACTGCAGTTTTTAGTGTGTTAGAGTTTGGATACTGCTAGGTGACTGGTTGTGTCCAAGAAATACAATTATGTGTCTCCGTTAGTGCCTTAACTAGGCTAGGTACTAGACGGTACCATCACAAGAAAACAAACATCAACATCTTGCACTAAATTAATATCGTTATGTACAACGCTTTGAATCTTTCTTACTGATGTATCACATCGCTTACGACACGTGTATCTTACGAGGTTTATGCGTATATTTTCCAATTCGAAATATACTGGGTTTGTCTACAACATAGATGTGCCTCATAAATTTGTACCACACAATCAAGTAGAATTTGATATTCAAACGAAAAACTGTTAGATAATTCAGTCAGTGATTTATGTATTTGACTTTGGAAGTGTATTGCTTATCGATCATTTCCTATTTGTTCATTTTGTTCGTTTACATTAGTGAGATTCCGTATAACAAAAAAAAAACAAGTTGATCATTGTTACTAAAAGTGTAAACTTCCAAACCATGTTTAAGTATTCCGTTTACCATAATGTATAACCATGTCATCTGGTACACGGACAAAACTACTGTTTATTGGAATACAATTCCAATTGTTTATTAGAGTTTATCAAGGCAAGCACGCGCCTATTTATTGCATCATGGCTTGACCACGCCATGACACTATCGCTGCTAGGATTGCTTTTAAATGCCATGAGCGATATGAGATAAAAGTGACTGTAATTCTGAAACAGATCGAGATATATCAAGACTTGAAGAAACAGCGTGAGAAACAACAAATCCGGGTGCGATATTCTCTTTTGTGAAGAGACGTCTACGCTCTTTAACGTACTCGTTGTATGGCACTGCAACACACAAAGTACACAGTTTCTTGGTTAACCAGTAATAAGCAGACATTTTCCCAGATCTACCCTTTAAATTCCGAGCATGCGGCAGACAAGGGAGCTACAGGTACCGATACAAAACGGAACCTGAGATATGTTAAAATGAATATTGGCGCTTTTTAAGGGCATTTTCCGGCAACGCACCTTTAAATTGAACGCTTAAGTGTGCGAATTTTAACTATTGTGTAAACAGTGACTGCATTCTTTGTTATACGGCATACGGCAAAGTTCGACTTAAGGTCTGAGTCCAATCTGAAGACATACAATTGGTTCAACAACTTTCTATGATTTCAAAGCATCAATTAAATCACAATCCATTTATGTTATTTGTGAAAACAATAGAGACGATATATTGATAAATGTCCCTCATCATCGAACATTATATTACAAGTGTGAGTCAGAATAAAAAATGTTTAAGTATCGGCTGTGCAAAGACCGTTACATAGGAATTTACCAATGACGAAATCTTGATTATGCTTGTGTTATGTTTGCGTTCTAGTAGTAAGTCTTTTTATGTATGTGATGTTGTTTACTAGAAAAGTGTGCTTTAAAACGGAATCTTGGTTGGAATCTAGACTATTTGGCTTGTCCATTTCTTTAATTTATCAAGATTGTTCCATTACATAGGATTTGTATCAAGCGCTTACCCTTCAGTCAGATTCATTTACTTCAGGTAATGTCATCACCTTATCATTACTCATTGATGTTAATCAATGAGTCAAAATGATAATTGTTCGTCGTAATGTGTTAATGTGTCAAGCTGCTATGTACGATGATGTCACCAATGGTTCTTGCAGACAGCATTTTCATAGTATGTATCATTGCTGGGAAAAGAATGATGTTTAGGACTTGTTAACCCTCTAGCCTCTCCCACTGTAACGTTATTTCCCTGTGGAAACGTCTACAATTATTCATAAGGTCAGTCAACATTTATCGAAAATGTGTCCCCATATCTTTGAAGAGGTTACCCAGCGTTTATTAGTAAGGTACCCCACCTTATTGATAGGGAAACCCAACATTTATTGATAAGTAAACCCAATATTTATTGCTAAGGAAACTCACTATTTATCGATAAGGAAACCTAATATTTACTGATAAGGTTACCCACATTTATTGATAAGGTAACTCACATCTATCGATAAGGTAACCCACATTATTGATAAAATAACCCACATTTATTGATAAGGTAACGCTATATTTGTGACGACGCCTGTAGAAAGGGGTACAAAGTCGGCAATTTCAATTTCGAGAAAAACGTGTTTAAAGTTTTGTTGATTTATTTCACTGACTTTAATTGGTATAAGTCACCATTTCTTTGTTAGATTTATAAATTTTAACGTACAACAATTGTTTAAATTGCATCCATAAAATATACATATTCTCCGACAACGATGTTACCGATAGCGACGAGTATAATAACAACAAGGTTATCTCCCTTATGCATACATATACGTAATTTCCGGTTAGTTATTGACAAACAAGAAATTTTCAAACATTTACGTTTTTTGTCTTCATTTGCTGCTTTTCGAGGATGCTTCTGTCGAGTTTTGACAGGTAAATATCATTGCAGTTGTATAAATTTAGTATCAAATTTTATTATGTTAAAATGATATAGAAAAAGGCGAAAATATTCGTCAATTGTCATAAACCCGGAAGTAAACAAATGGCTTGAACTGGCGGTTTTATTTAATTTCCATACCACATTGTCCATAATAATGAATGAACTTATAATCATTATGAATAATTATATCAATTTCTCATCATACCGAGTCGTATGTTTTGTAGTCATGGGAGTAAAGTCTTCCCGATGTACATGTCAACGACACTGATGACATTTTAAGAAGGATTTGTGTAACTTATGAATGACCTTCATTTCCTAGTAAAACTCAACCTGTCCACGATAACATTGTAGATAATTGAAATCTGTTTATGAGTTTTGATAACAACAATAATGAATTGACAAGAGATCACAGTGCACTACATAACATCATATTGCTATCTTATTTCAGGACAGTATCCATGTTACCTGCCCGGCCCCCTCCATTACAGTTGGGACATTGCCTGCCAGTCTTCTTCCCCATCCATGCCCAACTGATTGGTCCAATATTGTTCAAAACTTGATGGAAATGCGGTGTCATCGTAGTTTGGAGTATGTGCAGAGCACTCGGGTACATTTTAGTTATTTATAACTTAAATTCACAAATAAATAAACGGTTGTTAATTGACAGCTTTTTCCAAGCAAGGAGAAGATTTTTGGTTGCACACATGACAACCTTGTTATACGTAATCAGAAGACATATTGTGTAATACCGAATAATTAACTGGTTTCCATATTTTATTTTGAAATCATGCAATATTTTAGATAAACAAAATAGCATGTATAAAATAAAGATGTGTATCAAATGTTGCAGGACAACAAGCAGTTTATTTCTTCGATGAGACTGAATTGAAATGGAGCAGACACTATTGTGAGCATGATGATCACTTCTTCAAGTACCATGGCTTGGAGATAAAAAGCCGAAATTGGCACTTTGGTCTTAGCAGGTAGTTAATAAAATGTTCACATTAAACCCTAAAGTAGAGCACTTTAACTTTGAAAATACTTACCTAACAGAATTGAGCCCTAGATTTTTAAGAGTATTCGCCTAAGCGTTAGCCTTTTAATTGGTGTCAGTTACATGTAAACAAAATAACCTTGGCCATAACTCAATAACTGTTGAAATTGATAAAATACATCTTTGCATACCTGTTGCCAGAGGAAGAATGTATATGTTAACTTTCATAAGTATGTTATTTCTATATTACATTTCAAACTTTCAACAATGTTAAACAAAAATAAAAGCTGTTTAAACTCCTGACATTGTCAAAACACTGGCATGATATCTTGATCTTTATATAAGCTTGTTTTTTTGTGTGTGTTTTTGTGATGTCAAAATATGACTGATCTAGACATAATTTCTATCAATCCATACTTTCAGCAAACAGGCCTGGCTTTGTGCGGTGCAGGTTTGCTGCATCGGTGATGGTTTAGTTTACCTGATGAAAACCAGAGCAGTTGTGTACCCTGAACTCCTTTCCGAATTCTTCATCAAGGGGATGGATCTTGAATGGCAGTGGTATTAACATGACAAGATCAGAGAATACAGCAGATTAGACATTGAAAAAGACAGTGTGCCCTAGACAGTCTCAACCAAAGCATTGAACAAACTGTACAACCTGTTAATTAACTTTTTAGAGCTGTTTGTTTGGACTAGTGTTTGTCATTCAGAAATAAGTAATAACATTATTTCTCAGTATAAGAAATCTGCAGGAATTAGAAGCTGATATTTACTGTAACTATATAAACAAACCTCTTAGGGGTTTAGCCAGGTTAAAGAAAGACAGGGAGCTACAGAAAAGAGACAGGTTTCCATGTTTCAATAGGACACCCTTTATCTGTGAAGAATTTTAACATTTTGAATGTTACAGAAAATGTTAGGAATATTGTATAATGTTTAATTGAAGTACTATTAGGTTTCAAGTGCCAAATATTTAAAGCCTGTGTGTATTTATAATCTTGTGAATATAAAGTTGTTATCAAAACAAAATCAATATTTGACTGTCTTAAGCTTTTAATTCTATGAAGGCAGGAGGTTGCCAATCTTGCTCTTCATGACGGTTGCTTCCCAAAAAGAACAGGGTGCAGAAACCTTCCATAACTATTGCTAGAACCCTAATATCCTTTTTTCATCAAATTACAGTAACATTGACAATTAACAAATGATGCAGTGATATTTTTTTATGCTAATATCATCAATTTTTATTGTCATTAAGTTTTCTTCTAGAATTGATTTGTACATGTTATGTATTGAAAATTGATACTTGTGGTTGCCATGGTTACAATTTGTTTCTTAGTGTAGTAATATGTTTTATATATATAAATACAATATTGCATTATGTAAACTTATAATAGTTTAAGAAAAAATTATTCAAACACATGTACAGAGACAATAAATACACTACTTTGTATTTTTGTTACCATGGCAATGTTTCTGTGTATATTTGTTACATTTATTATTTTTTATTACAGGATTGTCCATTAGTGAAATTATAATGTGTATAATAAGCATAGCTACAAAATGCATAGATACATGAAAATACCTATTTATGGATATACATTTTCTTCATATTTCGATAATAGAATAGATTTTGTACACTGACCCCCTTGAACTTAAATCACCATAGCAACAAAAGTCTTAAACATTTTAAATATTTTTTTTTTTAAATATATTTGCAAAGTATCTGCCAATGCTTAGGTAATTTAAGTACTTTTTAAGAGCGACGTGTGTGATCCCTTTTACGTTCAATATTGAATTGCATTGTATTGTGGTTGTCATGGTAACATTTTGATTGCCATTTAAAACTTCAATCATAATTTTACAAGAATTTTGTCACCAGTTCAATAATATGTTATTTTGTGTAAGATATATAACTACAAATAATATAAAGACATAAAAAACATGTGTTGTTTCATTTCTTTATCTAAAAAATATGCCACTTTTTGACACTTTCATCGATAAATTGATCGACTCCTGTGCTTCTTTAAATCGTCATAACAACAAAAGTACTTAAGATTTTGACCTCAAATTTTCGCCAAATTGTTTCTAATGATGTACTCTATAAATAACTACCAAAAAGAGCAAATGTCATTTTTGCACCTTTGTATCCCTTTTTACAGGCATTGACACATTTATTGATATGGTTACCCACATTTATTGATAAGTTTAACCTACATTGATTGATATTCCGTTTGTTAGAAGAATTATTTTAGATGCAATGCAGTTCAACGTATAATATTGTGACAGGAATTTTGTTGAGAAACACTTAAAGATAGGTTAACATTGAAAAGCCTAGTTGCAAATGTTCAGGCACTATGAAGCCATTGGCTTTATTAGATGTGTATCCATTCAAACCGGTGTTATAAAAGTTACATATGTTTGTCTGTTATGTCCCGAGCCATTTTGAAATTAAGATATATCCAGTGCAATGAAAAGGCGAACTTTGAGCAAATAACATACATAAATGCTAGGTCTTTAGTTTCCAACGTTTTAATTGTATTTCAAAGCCTTATATATTTTCTACAGACAAAATGGGTCAAACAGGCCATTAATGTGTTTGTAGAACGATATTTTTTTGGCACGCTCAGTCATGAAGGATTTCTGTTGTGGTCTTTGCGGGAATGATGTTGTGGAACACTGCACTTGCAGTACAAACTTAATAGTTTTAACAAATCTGAAAAGGACAAAATCATGTGCACTGCCATTATTGTTAAAGGAGAGGGTCTTTCGCTAGATGTAGACAAAGAACGTGACCTTTGCTTATTTTAAACGAATGCAAATTAAACATTGATCGCACTTATGTTGTATTTTAAGACAAAAATATGAAAACTACTTGAAGTAATCCGAGGAAACGTATTTGTTTTTATGATGGCCCTTCCTTGTATAAATCGTCAGTATAAATGCCTTTCCTCTTCCTGCATTTACAGACAAAAAAAATGTCACTGTTAGAATAATACAGTGCACGCAACAGGACGAGATAAAAATAATAAGCTGCTAGGTTCACATCATTAGCTCGACAAATTTACGACACCTAAAGCAGAGGTATGGCATGTCTGCTAATAATTACACCATAAATTCATTAACTGCATGGTTTCTCATATTTTTACCAAGCTGTTGAAATTAGAAATTTATGTTGCTTTTTATAAAAACACAGCATGTGATCTTCAAAATGCTCGTTTAGTTTCTCACGCAAACAAAACAAATCTTCCTACAATAAACAGGCGATACACATAGCAGGAAAAACACTGATATAGAAGTGTTCAACCGATGAGCGAATGAATTGATGCTAGATGAATGTGATAGTAATGTCAAAACATAACAGCCCAAATGAAGGTCTCCAAGGTACAAATATGCATGTCAATTAAAAGTTTTGATCCATTTATGACAATGTTAAATTCTGAGGCCAAGTTACCGTATAATCGTATGGAAACATCCGAAATGATATTGCATTATGCTTTAAAATATGTTAAGTTTTGTTTCTTAAATCTGTTATTATCGGAAAAGGTGGAATTTCCCGAATTTAAGAATAATACATCTTGTCATAATTGTAATATCATTGTCTGCATGTCGTAAACAAATGTTATGTCTACACATTTTTTCTATGTTGCCAGTATAATATGGGGTCATCAAGCATGCAAACTTATGTCAGTGTACATCGGAAGATTAAAAATATAAAATCGTATATTTAACTTCAATAAATTCGTTATTTAAGCTTCCAAATGGACAAGACTCTGTTTGCTAATCGACGCTAAAACGGTTTAGACATTTTGTCTGCATTAAACCTAAATACGTGGATGATGTATGCGAAACGCTGGCAACGTGGGGTGACATGGTTTGTTATCAACACACAGTATGCATTTCCATCCTTTGTAGAATATCCATTACAAAAGCTGTTCAGTATTCAAAACATGATGTAAAACGCATGCAACATAAGCTCGATTATGGCTAATAAACGTGTATGAGATACTTTTTTCGCATGCATAATTTGATAAACAACTTGAAAGGGGAGCTGTGATATTTATTTAGCTTCTCATAGATGTTCCTATTGGGGGCTCAAAATCAAATAAAAAACAAATTGACATATTCTAGTTTAAACTGGTGTAATTTTGTGTATCTTATAACTGTTCTTTATTCGAGATGTCATAAAATGTTCACTCAAATTTTATTTTTTTGTTTTCTTTTTTCGTGGGAGAAGGGGTGCCGTCGGATGCATCCCCCTCCTCTTAAGACCGCAAGTGAATAGAACCTGAATTTGTCGCATTCTACCCCACCCCCTGTTTCTTTCGCAAGTGCCAATAAGCCATAGCGATACCTTAGGAGACAATCAACCAATGAGTTTAACAAACTGATCTAATGAGGATTGTTAATACGGTGCATAAATCAGATTTGCGGTCATTTTGCAATATCAAATTAACTACGGATGTTACCTTAACATGATTCAAACACGACAGTTGTTGAGTATAATTAAAACAATGAGGGTGCGAACAAACTCTTTAAAGGCCTAGTTTAAGCCATCTACAAGTGACCCCCCCCCCCAAAAAACAAAAACAAAAAAAACAAAAAAAAAACAAAAAAAAAACGTGTATTTGTACGCAACCTCTGTTAATTGATCTTAATCTTATTGCCTAATTGTATTATCAGATCACCAATCTGAGTATCCCGCTGTGTAGATTTGGATGTTTTGTTATAAATATGGACCCTAAATGGCCCTGAGCCAATAAACGAATACACAGGAAATAGTGAAACTGTGACACCAGTGCAATTAGCAGGAGATGCACAGCAGGGGATTATCATGCCAAACATTCCTTTAATTAGGCCTAAAGAGTAGTTAAGGTATGTGTTATTTCGTAAAATATGATTTACATAAAATATCAGTTTCTCATGGGATCTAGAATCAATATATGACCAGCGTAAATAGAGCTGAGATATCACCATCATGTCATAATGGCCATATTGCACATGTGGTGTAAGCCATCAATTGTAAGGATTTTGCAAATCGCATACATTTTCATCCTCATATTTCTATAACAAATGCGTTTATATTGTAGATAATGCTCTTATTATAAAACTTCTGATATAAGTCATCAACTGCACCGATGTTTTTCCCAACACTATTTAACCTAAGTGTCCATCATGTGGTTACAGACGTCATGACGCGCGTTAGTTTAGTCAAATACTCCCCATTTACATGATTATTGCTTAAAGAGTTTGAATTATTTTATTTTGGTGCTGTTCTTTTCTCAAATTTATAATGAATTTGTAACGTTATCAATTTCATGCCATGATATATGTATTTAACAATTTCAATTGGCGTGTTGTTGAACGGGATCTTCCATGAAAGTATGATTTTTTTCCTGCATATGTACGGAAACAAATTGTCCGTTATGCAAAAAATATACTAGTATATCAGTACTACAAAACATTTAGCAATTATTTACGTCGTAAACAACAATATGTATTCTCTTACAATATTGTAAGTCTGTACAAATACAGCACACATTGCGTGTAAGTTTATGTGTTCATGCTTGCTTCACAGGTGTCCTTTGTGCGTTATTCATCTGTGCTTGGAATGTATTATAACATGGTAATTGTACCATTGGTGAAAGGACGTTCCCATAAATAAACTGACACGTCATGATTTCGATACAATTAATATGTTTTTATGGTAAGACTAATTGGATCCGGATCAACATTTTTATGCATTACCTCGTATACAGGCAAACATCTAACAACATGTTGCCAAGACTTTAGGATTTATTTCGAATAATCCGTGTTGCCATTAATTCAGGCGAAAGAGTACCACACAACACGTTTTTAATATGAAAACAATAGACCTGCGGGGCCGGTATTCGTACCACCCTTTTAAGTTTACCCTATCAACGCCCAACCGTTCTTTCCAACACCTCTTACAACAGTTTGTATGGTTGTTTTTCAAAAGTAGGCAATGGGAAGTACAGAAACAAGTCAAGACGATTAAGATACAAAGTACAAATACTCCGTACTTGTTTAAATGTTGTTGTTTTTTTTCATTCACAAGCATATAAGTGGGATTAAAAAGTGCATTACTTATTGTAAAAGCTTTATTATCGCGATCCGGTATTGCATTCGTTAAAGATGCACTCTTACTTTCAAAAAAGATTTACCACAATTAATACAATTCTTGTAATACACAAAAAGGGACTAATAAATGTCGAAAACAATGGTTCTCATGGGATTAAGGATTCCGAGTTCATTTTCAAAGGAAGGCACAGAGAACACGGTATTTCCAGCGTATGAGATGATAGTAGATTGCAGTAAATCTTTTAGCATTCACAAACCATATTATAATTTTGCGTTTCCAGCTATTAAATACACGGTTATTTTCTTGTAAACAGAAATTCATATATATATAAATATGCTATACATGTGTATGTTTTGATTTTGAATAAGAGTGTCACTTTAAGATTTGTATCAAGACTGTTTCGACAGATAGTGTTTGTAGATTTTTTTCTGATGGCCTGTGTCTGGTTTCTAAAGAAAGACGACACAGCAAGAATTTCGGCTGCTATTATTACAAGAGTTCAGACACTTAAATTGGTTTGTTTGTACATTATATTTATTTCGAATGAGAACATAATTAATACCTTTGTATTTATGGTCTAATTTATAAATTATTAAGTCGAATGATCCATTATATGATCCTATTCGATTCAATCATGTAAAAGCATTTTGGTCGACATTTAAATGGTAAGCAGACTAATCAACACCATTTGAAATACATAGTATTTATTCAGAACAATCATTTCTAGATAAACATGAATAAATATAATGAAAAGCTTATACTCAAAATACAGCCACACTTTTCACATTGACAACATTGATATTCATAGATAAGGTTTATACAAAGCTATAAACATGAACAACACTAACATTATGTTAAAATTATAAAATGTTTGTACAATAAGTTTACACAGTCAGAAAGTTCTGGTAGTGATTCTTTGTGATTGACATCAATACTGACACATATAAATATATATATGTGATGAAAATGGCCGAAAAGGGTTAAATTTATCTATGTATTTGAAGGTAAATACTAGCATGTCACTTCTGAACTTGGCGCCGGTATTCATAAAACATCGTTAGTCATGTCTTGACCTAAGTCAATTTCTTAGGATAGTCAAAGTAAAACTTAAACACAACCACAGGTGTTTTAATTACATCTAATGTATATCATCAATTAGACTTTAAAAACTAAGAAGGTTTAATTTATTAAATCATGTGACCAGTCCGATTCTAATTTTAGCAAAATGACTTACGTCAAAAATTTGCTAAAGAAATGTGTTTAACATTTTCAATATTGTTTTTATTCCACAGAAGGAGTAATGTCGTATTGGCATTGCAGCAAGAATACTGTTAATGGACATGTCGCAGCGGCTCGTTCTTTCACAAAACGTTTATTTTTGTTTCATCTCTGCTTAGCCCACGCACAGTATTCGATTAAATGTAGAATTATATCACCAAAAACTTCAAAAGAGGCGTTACCTACCTAATGCAATTAATTAAAAAAAAAAAAATAACAATTTAATTTTAGAAATAAATGGTAGTAAAATGTTCTAGCGTATTTATAATTATACTGAATACAAGAAATATATAAGATAAAGCGAACAAGTATCAACATTATAAGTAGTATACTAAAACATTATACAATGCAATAAAATATAATATTATACATACATAGTTATTGTTGAGACTTTATGATATAGTTTAACCATATATTAAACTTACGTACGGTAATTGTTTTAAGGGGTTAACATATGCAATTTATTGAGTTTATACAAAATCAAAATAACGAGCTTTCAAAGAGAGGTCTCTTGCTACTTCACAGTGTTTACAATAAAAAGGGTTTTATATAAAACTTTTATAATATATGTTTATAGATAGATGTGAATGAAATTATATACAGTATGCAACAAACAATTAAAGTTAATCAATGTTGCGAAAGTAGCAATCAGCTTAGGAAACAAACATAGATAACAACAAGGATTATATCTCAAATATCAAACACGAAATGGTTTATGGTAAGGTGGAAATTACATTAATATGATATTACCATAAATCAGTAGCTATCACATGCATCCCATAAAATTACAACATCGAATTCTAAAACTACTGTATCCTAATCAGAGTCCTTCAGTTACCATAGTAGTGGTGACTGTTTGAAGTTTTCGACCCTCCACCATTTTCGGAAAACACTGACAAAATATAGAGATGAATGTGTCTCGAAATTGCTTGCTCATAGTACAGTATAGTACAAAGTTAATTCCATTATTTATCAAGGCCAGGATATCCAACAAATCCCCTAATGGTGTATAGATGTGGTGAAAAAAGTCCTGTATGAGGCCGCTCAGTAAATTCATTATTCCTTGCGGCGTCTCGGTTACTAAAAATAGAATCACTACGGTCAATAGCATCCGGGTTGTTCGCTGAGAACGCCGGGAACGTTTTGAAGACGAGGTCGAACCTCCGATTGGCTGGGTTTCCCCGTCCGCAACTGAGTTTTTGGTCATCATTTTCTTCCGGCGATTTTCCGCATTTTGCATCGTCCGTACAAGCAGAACGCTGAATATCGTCAACAAGAAACAGGGCAGTAGTTTAACCAAAACGGCCTGTACCCAGAAATTAAACTTCTGCAGAACGACGTCACTGTGTGTACTGTTTCTGACATCAATCCACCACAGCGAAGGATGCGAAGTCATGTTTGACGAATTTGCTGGTGGTTCAATCGATTGTGACTTGAACTCGTATGAGATTGAATTTGGTATACATACGATCGTTACAACAATTGCAACACTGATTACAGCCGTTTTTGCACGTTGAATGTTGCAGTATTGTGCTCCAATGCGCGGGAACCGAATAAACACATACCGGAACACGGCCAACGTAACAGTCAGCCAAATTGATATTGAATGTAATATTACACTTGCAATGGCGTAGGTCAAAGTATACTTGGCATTTGCCTCGGTATCGCGGTCCGGACTTGCCGATATCCCATGTATGACGTACATTTGTAGGGCAAACGGAAAATAAAACGCCATTGTTAATCCATCAGACACAGCAAGACCAGTTAATATAATATTAGTCGAAGAAATCATGTTCTTCCTAGTCAGAACAATTATATTCAAAACATTTGCTAGAACACCAAACACACATACGATAGCGGCTAAGTAGCCATGTATAGGTTTGTAAGAATTTTCAAACGTTTGTAACGCGGGTGCCTCAGGAGCTCCCATGACGTAATTTCCCATTTTACCAGGCGTAATGGTTGAATTTTCATAATCATAGAATATAAAATCGGTAGCATTGGCATTGACATAATAACCACTTTTGCTCATAATACGCACACTCGCGTTTTGTTTGAGCTGTTGAAAAGAATGAGAACTTTTCACGACAAGTTCGAATTATCCTCTAAGCCTGAGAGCCACAGTATGTCGAAGGTTCTAGAACGCTTCGTGTGTATTTGTCCCGTTAACAACCTAAGCTAACCACAAGGTCGGGCAGGCCTTTGGATGTTTCTGCAACGTCTATGACCTAAAAAGAACAAAATATAATGTAAACATTTTATTGAAATTTTTAAGTAAACACATTATTAGCAACCTCAAAATGATATTTAGAATTGAGCATACTTTTAAGAGGATTTAAATAATAGAATATTGTAAACCAATGCAAAACAACCCTGGATTGAATTGCCTAAAAAAGTTAAAATCGATATGACATGACACTGAACGAACCTGCTAAAGATAGTCATCACTGTAAAACATATGGAGGGAATAGATAGTCACATGATACATTTCTGTCTAACCAGTCTGATTTTAATATTCAGAAAAAAATAACCTTCATAATTATTAACTGATCTGAACACTTTGGTCATTTTCCTTCGAAACAACCTCCGATGTAAATGTACTTTTTTCATGGTTTCTTTTTTACTTGACAACGTTGCAAGTAAATCGAGTATAAATTTAATTACAGAATGCGCCTGACTCTGTGCTAAAAAAATCGTCTTACGTACACCTAAAATAAAGTAGAGACAGACATCAACTTTGTAGGCGTCACCGACACTTTAATTTCACGAACTTCTTTTACTTATGCAGCAGCATAAATCGCAGGTTCTTCGTGTGATAATGCAGAAAGTGTTCCGATGAGAGGATTACTGGTCGAATGAGAAGGTAATTATCGATTCGGCTATATTCATTGGCTGTGTGTTTGTTTTGTTTAAATACACATATGCACAACATTGTTATTAAACGATAGCATTTATACTCCGAACGATCTAAAAGTTTACTGCCCTTTACATTTGACGTGAGTATTAGCTCTATTTCTAAAGTTCCATATTTATTAAAACTATATTCGGGTCATGGACATATGATTCTTACACTGAAAACATATTACTTCATAATGGCCTCCCACATATTGCGTAATACTTTCTGTTTAAATTGTTGTGTATAAATGTCAATATCATCTTAAAACACGTGACTTGAACATTGGATACAGATTATGTAATATTTTGAAATGTAACATTTCTAAAACAAAAAGAAATTATTTAATATGGTGTACAAACAGTTTTATACTTATAGCATAAACCTCAAATATTACTTCTTCTAGTCTAAGATGTGGGATAAAACTGTTGAATATAAGGAAATGGTACAAGATTAACTTGCCACTTTTGTAACATAGGCTGTAGTATATTTTATGGACAAAACATTTTAGAAAGAAGCGGCAGCAAAATATTATGTTGACACTTAGTGGCCAGTAGTCCTGTAATAGGAAGAGAGTTACCTTGGAACCAAAATATTTTGTTTCAATCTATTATCAGTGGTTTGATAACTTTAATATATATTAAAAGAATCATATTCATTGAACATTTGAAAATAACAGCCTTGGTTTGATTGAGCGGTATTACATATTTAAATGACCAAATCCATCAAAACAACGGTTCAAATATTAATTATAACATTTACTGTATAATTAAGCAGAATTCTGTATAAAAACCCCCATTTACAATCAGAGTTTGAAAATAACAGCCACGGGTTGATTATACATTTAATATTGGTAGCCACTATCTCGTTGATAGTTTACGTGCGTTCCAAAAATATATCTAGATGAATAACCGATGATTGCCGAAATGAGGAAACCCATTCAACCTAAACACATTTTTCTTGATTCATTTGCTTTATTTGAGCAACTAAATTGGCCTTGTTTGCTTCGAATTACCATTGGTCTCTTGAGTGAAAGGGTGAAATTGGAACAGTATTTATTAATAAGGCGAATACATTAACTTGGAATTCTATTATCTGTAATAGATTCAGGCACGCCAGGAGATTTGTAAATAAAGCGGTACTTTCAGCTTGAATGCAAATGCCATACATGAGGTATACAAGACATGAAAGCAGCTGTATTAATTTTGTCTAAAGAAAGATTCGTCACATGAAATTTTAAACCTGTAATTTCAAAACAGTAGAAGTCAAATATGATATATGGTCCAATGATTACGAACAATCGCATGTCTGAGTTCAGATTCAAGTAGCAAAACTGCAAATATTCATGTCATTGTATATTTCGTTCAAGTTGAGTTTTGATGCTGACATTCGCTGATTTGTTTTCCATTCGAACGTTCACAATTATTTACAATATGTTTGTACAACTGATTAAATAAATATGATTCTCAGTAAAGTAATCAAAGCGGTTGTTTTTTATTATTTTGAGTCTAGAATGAGACATGGGACAGTTTGTAAGAATGGCCCCCAGATTATTTACAGAATTGATAACAAAAAGTTCTATGGAAGCTGCAGGGACAAGCCAAGTCGCTAAACAATTAGAAGAAGATCATGTCAAATGAACAAGGTAAATACACAATGACCTTGTAAAAGCAAGTTTTAAATAAAGCTCAAATTTGTTATGTCATCTGATTCTTAAATATATATCTCTTTCTAAAGAAGCTAGTAGAATATGTCCCATTTCGGCTCATATTTAACATCTGTTATCGTTTCCGTTTTCTGACTCCAATGCTTTATAAACATGAAAAATAAGCCGTATGAACATATGTTTTCACCAACGATTTGTGGTATCAAAATGAAAGATATGCAAGAATTATTTTGCATAATTAAGCGTTTTAACAGGTCGTGTTGGCTTACCATTAAACCTCTTGACTCGTATTATATTTTGACATAGAATTCTGCCAAATACTTTCAAAAATCATATTTTTTGTTCTTTTGTCAAATTGACAATTTGACATTCTCTTTCTCAAGAACGAATTTACCTTCTCATAAATCTCACTGATTGGACTACAACATCATTATGTTTCAGAAGCTTACGCATGAAACATTGCGTGTAATTTTGTGTTGGAATGTTTACAGGACTAAGAGTATTTCCGCTGCATGACGTGCCAGGCATTTTCTTATTTGAGAAATTAACGAATATATTACTGTCGGTTTCTGTCCAATTTGTTATTGAAATTGGCAAATTGTTTTTTCGTGGAGAAAAGAATTGTAAGGAATGTTCAAACTTCATATGTTCATGCAATCTGTAAAGGTCGGCGGATGCATTATGATCAAAAGAGGATCGAATTTTGGTCTTTCTAAATAACTTTATTATTTAAAACATTTAAATACCACTGTGAATAGTACACGGACACACAATGGCAAAAATAAGGAACTAAAGCTGCTGGTTTATTCGTTTGCTTGGCAAAAGTTAGCCAAAAACTATATTGGTTTATAATAAGCCAACTATTACATTTTACCAATGGAATTATTCAAAAATGCAAACTAGCCAAAATATGATATGTGGACACCTTATGAAGGTTTGATACAGTTGACTGCTAAAAATGTAAACGCCATGCCAAAAGAAGTTCTCTTCCGCGAGGGAATATTGGGAGAAGACGTGAATATGTGTTTAAACTGTTAGTTAAACAAAAGAACGCGCCTAAACACTAACTTGTTTCATGTAGCAAATGTAAAGAAAACAGTAAAAGGTCTAAAATAAGCACACACATTATATAAATGCGTTGCGTCATTCATGATATTGTTTTGATATACAAGTATGTTCGTAAGTGTAATATGTTGTTTTTAATTATTTGGTTTGAAGCAGGACCTTGTTTCGTGGGATATAAAATGTTTTAAATGGATCCTATTTAAGATGCTGATAAAGACAAATCATGGTGGGACGTGTCAAGGAAAAACGTAGACAATCTTAATAGAACAGCTTCCAATGAAACGTCAGCATTTGATTTCAAAACCTAATACGCTTTTAAGTGCTTAGTAACATAAAATGACATTTTTGTTCATGGTAGTTTTAACCCTTGTTTGTGGTTCAATAACAGTTCTCATTAAGAAAACTCTTTACAGAACTACGACATGCAGACATTGGTAATATCACTAACAAGAAATCATTAATAATTAAAATCAGGTTATTTTCAAGCTCAACTCATTTCAAATGATACACATACCATATTCATATAAGGCCGCAGCGATGAATTGCATAAGCAAAAACGGTTAAATAAAATAGGTCGAAGGGGTATCCATGTTACGAGAACCCGACTTTACACGATATCTCAACCTTACATGCACGCGAACTAACTTTACGTGCGCAATCAAACTTATATGCACGTGACCTGAAAGAAACTTTATTGCTAAACCTTTAAATTAAAAATGGACAATTTAAAATGATACTGAATGGTTTCGTAACCCGAAACTGAAATTAAATTGATTTCATACAAAAAACATCCATGTTTATAAATTGAACTTCAAAGGCAGGTTTTACGTATTTGAAACCTAAAACATTAGGATTTACTACGCGTTTGACAGAATTTGAGAAATAAAGCTGAAACTAGAAAGATACTCAGAGAAATACTTGATTAAAGCAATTGTGGCGCTTGACATGCCTCATGGGGGTATTTACGAAGACAGTTTAAATTAATCAAAACATAGTCGATGCAATCTGTCTAAAAATTGTCTTTTAGCGTGAACGGTTGCACCAACGATGAGGAATTTTAATGACGTTAAAGGTTTCAATTCCATTGGATGTCTTTTCGAAGCTAATTTGTTTCAGGTTTTTTTCCATTACTTAAACATGAGATGGGTTCATATAAAATAGATTAAGCAGACAATTACAATCCAGATTTCAAGCTGAACGCTTGACAACATATTTGAGAACAAGTTTAGACACACTATGTGTGCTTTTGCGTGTGAGTTGTTAAGCTTAAATAACCATGACTTCGGCAAGCATGTATCTTCACTTTTTAATGGCCAACGTTGAAATTTAACAATAAAAATGTGTAGCCAGTTTTACTTATTTATTCTGTAGCGAAGCCTTGCGTATATGCAACAACTACATGGTACCGTACGACTTCTATTGATAGTTTTAACTTGTTTATTTATCTGTTTTCACAAGGTTTTAAGAGTCGTTTTGTATTTAATTTCACATTATGATAGGTTCATAATAGTATTTTTTCACCACACTGTACACATCGAATCTAGCTGTATCTTCCATCGGTAATTCCATTAATTAATCATGCATCGCTTTACTTCCTTAGAAGAACGAGCTACTTCATCACAAAGTGTGACATGTTTTCCGAAATGCATTAGTATTGTCTTGGTAGACACTTCCGTACAACATGTGTTCGGCCCATGTGAAATGCAAAAAGATCATCATCATCTGCAACACCAAATGTCTGTTTAAATCCCTGCTTTCGATGAGCATTTGTTACTTCAGGTCTATCATATTATCTCGCATCCATTTATTGTTTCATCAATTTCTAGACTCATGTTCATCGTCTCAAAGTCCACATATGGATAATGGTTGCGTCCTGTATTGTGTTATTCTCAATCCTTCAAAAATGTTATTCATTATAGGTTTGCATTTCTGTCCGAGATGGTATAAAACATTTTTTAATTTGTTAAATCGATTTTGCGGATCCGTGGTCTAGTGGTTAGTCAATTAACTGTCAACTAGGGGTCACAAGGTCGATTCCCCACCTAAACAGTACAAACATTCTGATCGTCTTCCAAGAGGGACGTTAAATGGATGGCGTTAAAAACTCTAACTCTTACCAGGGTTACATTCTTTCTGTGCAATATGCTCCAAAAACCTTAAACGACTAACAATGTGATCGGATCACTCGCAGAGTGGGCATTGCCCGAGTGCGGGTTAATAAGCTTACACCCACTTGGAATATGCTTATAGTATTACGAAGGTATGCTGTGAAATTGATTATTTTGTCTGTGATAGTGTGATATAATGTTTACCGGATTACGTTGTGACAAAACGTAACTTAAACATACAGACGATATGTGAATGCTGTCTCAACATTGAACATTCTAAAGATGAAATTCAAGAATACAGAAATAAAAGTCTAAACTGCTTGGTTTGTTTCACTAGATATTGTATTCACCATCCCTGTTTGTGTTTCAACATGTTTTGATGTCTAGGCTGAGCTTATTTATGAAAATCCGTTCATCGTCTCTATTATACATTCAAATTATTTCATTTGGTTGAATCCCAGTATATGCATGCGTCTCATAGTTTTGTCTATATTAAGTAGTTATAAAAACTGGTCCTCCGGACACAATCAATATTTCATTCATAAATACGTAAATGGTGCGTGCCGCCACCACATACTCGGTAACAACAGTCCGAACACTGTTTATGTCACGTGCTCGGATCGTCGTTATCGAGCACGTTATTGGCAGAACCAAAAAGCTCTGTTGTATCCGATGCAGTTTATGAATCCCAATTTATCCAGCATAAATATACATGTGTCGTATTTCTTGTATTGAATATATGCTTCATACAATCAATGGGCATTTTCTCTAATGAATTTAAATCACCAAATCCCCACATTTTACAACCATACTGGTGGTAACAGCATTGTTGTAGTAAGTCCAGTCCGTCGTGGTTTGCCAACGTGCTCCCTCCTTTTCATTGTGTTCCAGTTTGAAGATCAGGATAACGATCATTGTCCTTGCTGTCATAGTGTAAATGTGTTTTGATTGATTATTTTGATTTAACTAGTACATTCTGGGTATTTCTGTACCTACCTAATAAAAATATTATATGTATATTTTAATAACTAAACGTACCAGTGAAGCAAATATTTCAATTATAATTTATTAAAAGCTCCTGGGGCTTAAATAAATACATCTAAGATTTCATTTAAATTTAGATTAGAATTCGAGTGTTTTGATTGGACTGTTAAAATGACCTTCCAATGGACTGAATGTAAGCATAAGGCATATTTAAGGGCAGTGATGAGAACGATATTGACTACGGCCCCAATTAATCGATAAAGTTTGATTGATCAGATCATCCAGTAGTTATTAACAGTCAGTTTAGTTTTTTTAAACGTGCAATAATTATACCTGATTCATACATTCATGTATTTTAGTAAAGGGTTTGAACTGAAAAACAAACTGTAACAGTTCAAATTTTGGAATAGGAACCAAACCCATCGAAAGCAGAGTAAAACACTAACTTGCCAAACTTTTCACGACGACGACATTTTAGACAGACATATATAATTGTTCATTGTCGTAATTATGTTAATAACAAAAATAACTTGCATCAGAAAATAATTGATATGGTCACAATGACACCTGGCATATAACAACGAAAAAAACTTAACACAGAGTTAGGCAAAATATAAAATGACAGGCCAACAATAACAATTTGAACTCATTTTTCTAATAAAGTGTGAAGGTGAATATCATTCATGTTATAAATTGATAATCTGTAACGTTTAAACAGTTTTCATTGTATACAGTGTTGGTAGTTCAGTTGCTAGAAAGGTATTTGAAACACTGGGTAGAAATATTAAACCAATTCAAAACAAATGTCCATTTCATAACAAGATACAGCGAGCAAGACCAGGCAAGACCAGTTGCAAAATAAGCCCCGATCTTGCTTAAAAGCAAAACGATTGAAATAGTTTTTCCCATTACCATATCGAAAAAAAAAAAACGTTCATTTTTATTACAATAAGTTCCGATTTGCTCTCATTATACTCATGTGAATGTTCACAAAGAATCTGCTTAAGTATAATAACTCCTACATTTTCCTGCCTATTTAAGTGCTCACTTTCCGTTTCGCCTATAATTACAGAAATTACTTTACAATTATAAGGCCGATTAGGTAATTACTTTTAAACACGGGGAACAAAGCCGTAAATGGATTCCTGACATTCCATCCCCCAAATTGTTTAATTGCATGATCTAAAGAGACCTCGCGCAGCCCCCAGAGTATTGCATGATAGTGTGTTTTATTCATTGTCAGGGATAGTTGTTTTCTTTTCGTTTGAGAATATCGTAAGAACAATTAAGTCTAACTGGGATCAGAGTAGCGTAATTCCATATTTGCTACAATTATTAAAATCGTGAATTCAAAAACACACCAAGACTCACAAATACTTATACCACAAATGTTATTATATCAATATAAGGTACATAAGTTAAGTGGGTTTTTTTCTATCAACTATTCCCATCGGTGTACTGGTATTAGACTCTGGCTCACATGTTATGTCTCATTTAAAGCATTGTAGTTCTTTAACATTGTGTTTGTAAACAGAGGTTTCGCTGCTCAGATGCTAGTTACTGTAAGTGTACTACTACAATCGTGAAAATATTAAGTGCCTTCCACAGAACTAAAGTCGTTTGAATTAACAAACTCAAACAAACTGTTTAGACACTTCTTTTTGAGATAATTTTGAGATTCATTATTTAGCAAGCTTAGAACATTTATCTAGCGGTAAAGAGAAGTAGAGCAAATTCTACCAAATAGTATTTTATCATATTTCGCTTTGTACTAATTTGTCTTTATACAGGACAAAAAATGTGTTTGTGTCAGTCAGTACTTAACCATCTTTAAGGTTTTTTACTTTTAAATGTTTTAATATTTAACTCCCGCATCCCCTGATGCAATGTGGGGTGCCTTTTAATACGTGAAGTTAGGTTTACAATGTGCTTTTGTCGTTAGTTTTGAGGTTCAATAATTAGCAAATATAGTACATATATACGTTGCAACATGTGTAAGAAGTTGAGCACATTTTACAAAATAATATTTGATCAGATGTCCAACCTGTCAAAAAAGTCTGTACTACCCAATCTGCAATGTTTTGAATATTTTTATTGTTTAATGTCTTGCCTTCCTCACCCACTTTTGTACTGTGAAATGCGTGCATTATGTGAAGTGACGTTTACAATGTGCAATTTACCATTTATGTCAATTAACAAGCGAAATCATTCCAAGGTTATTATTTAACAAACCTTTGCGCTTCCGTAGGAACTTCTATATATGAGATTAATAATAATTACAGCTTTAATTAGACTGAACCACTGTGGTTTGAAGTGTGTATGAGTTTCGTAACTGGTTGGTGACTGGTTGTGTCCAAACAATACTATTGTGTGACTTGTTTCATGCCTTAAAGGGACAGATGATACCATTACAAGGAATAACGAAAATCGTTAAACACTTACATAACTTGATACCGTTGTGTACAGTGAATATAATCTTACTGAGACAAGAATTAACTATTATTTTAAGCATGTAAAATAATGTATTATCGGCTTCAGAATAGTAGGTATTGATAAGCTTTGACTTGTTTTGAGGAAATACTGTATTTATCCATTTTAGGACCATCTCATGTCTTTTTCCTTAAGGTTCAACTACTTAACTTCTACACGTGTTCATTGTAGAAATTAAAAAAAATATGACAACGGCAAAACATCTTTTTCAACAGTCGCTTTATATTTTGTATGAATTTTAATTTCGTTTTACCTCTTAAAATTATAACTGCATTCACTTTTTTAACCCAAACTTCAATATAACTATCATAAGTTCCGTTAAAGATGCACTCTCACAGATTGAACGAGTTTACAACTTTTTTTATTTTTTGTCTTGAAACGAGCCAATTTTGCGAAATTCCAGGGGACCAGTTATATTAAACTGCTGACAAAAATTAGATTGCAGCCTTTTATATTTAAGTTAAAAAAATAATGTTTTATGCATTTTTCTTAAACCGTTAGAAACAGTTTAAGCCATAAAACATTAATTTTCGAAGGTAAATATGCAAATCTGCGATCTGATATTTTATCAACAGTCTTTTATCATTGGTTTGCAAATATTTACGCAAAATATTGCTCTTTCCAAGACAAAATGAAAAGTTTAAAAAATGGTATATCTGTAAGAGTGCAGCTTTAAAAGGCATTTAAACAACAATGCATATAAGACAATTTGAAGTTTCATTCACATCAATGTCAGATCAATAACACAAGAGCATGGAAATGAACAATTACAGCGTGATCTTAAAAAAGGCTATATTTACAGCGTTTTGCCGTCAACAACCCATTATTTTCAATCAGAAACTATTATTATGGTGATCATAAATCAATTTTCTATGGCAGTACCCGTCATAAATGTCACTTGACGATAAGCAAAATGCAATTACACGTGATGGAGTACCTCCATGATCCCTTTTGTATGTCAATTCTTGGAACATTAAATGTATCTCATAAATCATTAACACACATTATTGTAGAATTTGACATTCAATAGAAACACTAATAGAATGTTCAGTCGTTGGTCTTTTAAAAAATAGTGTAGTATTTTGGTAGCGTATTGCAAAGCTATAATTTATAATTTTATTTCAATAACCGTAATACGTTTCATGTTGTTCTTTTAACCCAAATGGTTTACCGTATTAAAATACATAGTGTTCCCTAAAGTTATACGTTTCATCGTCAAACCTCTTTTCAATGTGTCATTTGCCATATTGAAAAACCATGAAATCTGGAACACGAAAATAACTTATATTTACACCTCAACTTCATTTCCTTAAAGGAACTGCCTTTCGGCAATTGCGGTTATCATCCGATGAACGCAACATCTTCGGATATGTTCGGATCACAATTCATCGCATAACAATATACATAGAAATTGTTGATCTTGTTATTGTTTGTCTTGTGTCACCATGTCCCGTAAAATATAAATCAACATTTTAGAAAGTGTTAATTGTCTATATGTTCAATGTATTGTTGCCATAAGTGTTTCAATTTCACGTTTAAGAGTGATTTCAAGTGTTTGATCTTTTCCAGCGTTTTTGTGAGGTCGTTTGATAAAATGTTACCGGTTACATTCGGGTCGTTCAACTATACAGAATGGGTGAGAAAGGATTACTAAAAGGTTTTCTGAAATGCAATGCAATGAAGATTTTTTTTTACAATTTTTAAATAAAATAATGAAATATGGGTGTATATATAGATAATGAATTGCAGGATTGATGTCATTATCGGGGATATGAACGCAATTTGGCTGAACAAAGTATGCGTGGAGTCCTTCGGATTCCACACACAATGACCGGCTCGATTGGGTTCATATCCAGAGAATGTCATCAATGTCGCAATTCATTCCTTTATTAAAATACAGTTCAATTGTTTATTCGAGATTATTCTGCATGCGCCTAGTGACTGGCTTAGACCCGCCGCGACGCGATCACGACTTAAATTGGTTATGTTTCGAAATGCAGTTAAATGCATGAGTAAAAATACAATGATTCCTGTCAAATCTATATACTGATTTTGTTATCAATTTAGAAATGAGGAAATATTAAAATTTATACCGATGCAAACAGGTTGTTTTGGCATTGAGAGTCGTTCCACGTCTGTAACGCATTTTTGGTCATTTAGTTTACATACCAGTAATAAAAAATCAGCACCCTTTTAAATGATACCCAAATCATATTTAGTGATTATTGTACATGTTATTTGTCTATGATTAATCAGAATTAGGCTCTTATGGCTTTACAACCTTTGTTTATAATTTGATTCATCTCCTATAGTACTTTTAAAGTGTTATTTACTTGACATATTTGACATGACCCATGATTGGATTTTTTATATCTATCCAACTTATGTCGATTCACCGATGCGACGCAATACATACAAACAGAATATTCGTTAGCTCAATACTACATCATGCACTATTTGAGACACACATTCTAAACATTACAGATAACTATGGGCGTTTTTGTTGATACCAAACCAGTTTCAGTTTTGGTGTCAATGGTTTCAGCAGTTTCGAACTCTCTTTTAATAGTTTAGCTTGAAGCAACAAATGAATGGTTTTGTGTACAGTTTAAACAACATGGTGGAGCTAGTGCATGTAGTCATCATTTTATAAATATAACCTTTATTATTTAGCTCATTTGCCCATTGTAAGGCATTGTTATCAAAAGGATTGAGTTTCAACAAAGGTGGTTGATCACTTTCCGCCATGTTGGTTTCAAAGTAAACTAGTTTTCGAATGAAACGAACCGATGAAACCGCCTTCGGTAGAGGTTCGATAGTTTCGAAAACCGGTTTCGGTTTTCGTTAAAAAAACACGATAAAACTGGTTTTGGATTTATTTGAAACTGTAACAACAAATGCACAGTTTGTGAAACCGATATAAAACCGAAACCAGTATATAACCAACAAAAACGCCCTATATTTCACACATTTTACAACAACAATTCTGACAACATAAATTATTACCTTTTTCTGTCCTTTGTACCACTAAAAGACAGTCAGACTGAAACAAATAACACATAAATAAAGCCACAATTTAAACCTTTTTTAAGTAATTTTACAAAAAATAAGCAAACTTGATGACATTGTTTAATCAACTATGTCATTGTATTATTTAATCAACTCTATCATTGTATTACCGTAATGCTCAAACCAATACTCCAAATCTGAATGTAACGGAAATTTAACATTGATATTGTGTTTAATACGTCTTTCTTCAAGCAGACTTTTAATCCCAATGGCACAAGAAAATCATTTGCTTGTAGAGGCAAGCGGGCGGTAAATTGAGAGGTGGAAGCCAACAGGTCCTCTAAACGTTTTTTTTATTTAATTTATCTTAAAACATTTCCGCTTTCATCCATCAAAACATATCCACTGTCGCATCCCAAGGGATAGTCAAAAGTGTTATGGAACGTGTCAATCTCTAGAAAGTGTCGAACAATTGTCTGTTTTGTCTATTGGGGGTACTAGAAGTTGATGCACTCTGGCTAAGGGTGTTAGAAAACTGTGATACGATGAATAGATATATATGATTTGTTAATTGCTTTTTTTAAAAGAAGGAAATCGAGCATTACGCGGAACAAATGGGCTCAACAAATGAGTTTCTGTCTTGAAATGGTTATACATTAGGTATTCACTGGAAAGATGCACATAAGACACGTATTTAGTTTAAACTATCATTATGTATAACTCATTTGATTTTAATGATAAAAAATATTTATGGTTTGTGTACAGCTTAAAAGATAACAGCAATATTTAGTATTTTAAATGTTTGTTTTTCGTCCACGTAGCTATTTATTGAAAGCCCCAGGCTTATATTTTATATGCCTTAACAAACCATATGCTCATTTTTGTTTTGATCACTGAAGACGAATGGGTTTAACATATTAATGCATCTAAATAGATTCGTTTCGTTTGCGCATCTATGAAATATAAATCTATATTGTGCCTCTTCAAAAGAGTAAGTTAGCAAATACATGCACGACTTGGAAACTTAAGCAAAGAAATTCTATGATCAAGACAAATTGTAGACACATATCCTCGTATTACTAGTATAAGTTCGGGCACATAAACAGCTCACATCAAGTGAAAATGTATAAAAATATCCCGGTATTACTAGTATAAGTTCGTACACATTTACAACTCGCATCAAGAGAAACTGCATACAAATATTTCACTATTTTTACAAGTATAGGCTCAGACACATTTTCATCACACATCAACAGAAACTTCATACACAGAGTTCCGTATAACAGGATTTAACATCTCAGATTAAAAGAAAATGCATACAAATATTTCCGTATTACAAGTATAGGTTCGGACATATTTATACCTCAAATAGTCCCGTTTTACAAGTAAAAGTTAGGACAAATTGACATCTAACATAAAGAGGACCTTCATACAAATATTTCCGTATTACAAGTAAAGGTTCGGACATATTTATATCTCAAATAGTCCCGTATTACAAGTATAGGTTCGGACATATTTATATCTCAAATAGTCCCGTTTTACAAGTAAAAATTTGGACAAATTGACATCTAACATAAAGAGGACCTTCATACAAATATTTCCGTATAACATGCATAAGTTCGAACGCATTTACATCTTGGTTTAGGAGATACTGTACACAAAGTTCCCTCATTACAAATATAAGTTCGGTCACATTTACATCGCTTGCTTCTTTATATTCTCGCAGACAATCATCCAAACTATTTTAAGTGACACTCGTATTTCAAGTTATTACATGCATATGTATAAAAAGCATACACTTTGAGTGCTAAACCTTAAACTACTTACTAAATAATGCTAACTAATAACTAATTTATTGAAATAGTAATTACTGATAACAAGAGTGTAACCGTATAATGAATAGCTAAACAAGCACAAATATTGAATGCCTGGTTTCAAAGATTGAAAGTGATTAACTATCCTTTCATAAATAAGAAATACCGTGTGTTATGTCCTTTTCTTTCAAATTTAACACAGTAACTTTCATAAGAAGCATTGTTTTCGATAATTATTCATCATTTTCGATAAATTAAAACAATTGTATTGATTGTGCTGCATCTTATATTGGAGTAAGAGTGCATATGTAAACCATTTTAAAACATGTAGAAGTCATGTAAATGTATAGATACAAGAAGTCTCGCGTCGTAAGATTCAAAATAGTACAAACTTGAAGTAAATATTCCTGTAGACAAATATTCCAGAACACGAAATCAGCTCCTTAAACACAAAGTACTTTTCTTGGAAGCTGTCGCAAAGCAACTGAAGCAATATAGCAGCGATGTTGTAAACTTTGGCTTGATTTATACCAATCTTACGCTTAACGTTTTCAGTAAAAGAAAACGAGTTATCGTGGAAACAGGCAAATTATTCCCAATAAAAGATGATATCGTTTGTAGTCCATTCATTTCATTTCTAATGCTAGAGCATGGAACGTACCGTTGAACCGTTAACGCGTATTGGAATGCTAAGATCCTATAGACGGCTTATTTTTACTTAAACCGGATTACACTCACGACAAAGGGAAGCGAACTTTGACAGATCAGGAAATAGTACACGCTAATTTTCCTAGATTGATGATTCTAATGGCCAAGAGACAATTTTATCCTAAGAATGACCACTGTTGCTAACTGTGTTCTTTCGATCACGCTTCCGGGAAAGTGTCTCCAATCGTAAAAACGCAATTAATTATAGGGAAAATCAAGAGTGAGTGCATTCGTGCCACTTTTTCTTAAGTACGGGTTGTTGACTTGGAATTTGCGATAACTGTATCAGAACACGCATACTGTCAAGAGTCATTGTTGTTTACTTAATATCTAAGATTGTCCACTGCGATTTGTACAGTATTTAACCTTAATCTCGGAATTACAGTTGTGGAAGGTGTGCTTGTAAAAGTAATTGTTATGTTCGCTGCACGCAACCATTATATTTGTTTTCGATGAAATTGTTTGAAAAAGCAAAACTTAAAAACACTTTATTAGTGTTGTCGCAATATGTATATTTTAGTAGCAAGAACAACGCTGCATAACTCCCATAAAACGAATCGATGACAATATCAAGTGACACTCTTCGAGATCAATACATACACATGTATGACAAACATAAAATTTGACTGATAACATTTTAACTACTTACTAAATAATGAATTTATGGAAAATATTAATTCCTGATAACAAGATAGTAACCGTGTATTTAATAGCAAAAAGCGCATTTTTTTAAATGATTGGTGAATGCTAAAAGATTTACTGTGGTCTACTGTAGTCTCATTAGGTAGAAATACCTTGTTTTATGTTCATTTCTTTCAAATTAAACTCGGTATCATTCATAAGAACAATTGTTTTTGACATTTATTCATCCTTTGTGGATTATTATAACAGTTTCATTAATAATGGTAAATCTTATCTGGGAGTAAGCGTGCATCTTTAAATATCTGCGGTCATGTTTAACAGATCTTTCAAAATCCATACGACTATCCTATTGCCAAGGTCTGAGCGCAAACACTTTGTATGAATAGTATTTTAAATGCACTATTTTGTTTACCAAATTATTACGTATATGACAGGCACGATAAAGTAAAACAATGTTTACATCTCCCCCAGTTCTATTATACATACGGCGAGGTCGAATAATTCTAGCAAGGAAAATAAAAACAAGCCTTACCAAATGATAGTTTTGCTATTTCAGTCGTTATTACAAGAAAATATATAAACCAGCATAGCAGGTGCGGTTAGATGCCCGAACAAATCAAATTCAGAGTTATATTTATTTAAACCGGAACCATGAAAATGAAAGTAATTATCCGTAGTGATTAATTTAAAAAGTATCCGCAGTGATGAATTGATAATTTTATAATCAAAATTAAACATTTCCTAACAATAACTCTGTTTTTAGCAATTGAAAACATTCACGGTTATTGCACTTATCCTTCACAATTTATTGTTCATTAGAAATTTTACGTTGTCTTATAAAGCTATAAGTTATAGATAATTTTGGTTTTAATTATATTTACGTCTACATTTAGTTCCATTCATTTACACATACATGTTCATGAAGCTGTCTTTAAGCCTTCCTTCTGGTACACTAAAAATGCACATGAGAAATAGATTGTAAATCCAATTCGTTGGTCGCATTTGTGAATGAATGTTTTAGAAACCAAGCAGCTATTTAAAAAGGATTTGTCACGTTGTAGCTACTGAGGTTGCATCTCCCCCGCCTAATTAAAATAGAATATATCGTCATTTATATCAAGTACTATATTTTAAAACATGATATCCCCTAACATTTTCACAACACTTATTTGAGATAAATGATCAAAATAAATTCGTCTCATTTCAATAAATCACAATTTTCTATTCATTATAAATGTAGTGTCTCGTGAATAACATAGACACAAGACATTTATGAAGATTTAGCTGTGTCGTATAAATAACTGTTTTATGAGTGGGCAAGTATATTTAAGCAATAAAATATATGCATACAATGCATGAGGATCTTAAAAATTCCGAAACAACTCAACGCCAGTTCAACCACTAATTGGTGGTGCAAAGAAAATGACCTGTCGATACTTATGTGCCGAAGATGCGCCTTGTGTTAACTTCTACACATGTGAGTATGATTTATATTTTATTTGATAATATGATAAACAGACATATTTCTGAAATCAGAGAATGTGGTACCGTGTAAGAATATTTTTACCGCAGTTTGGCTATAATTTCGTTTCAACAGTTTGCAAAACGTGTTGCAAGGAGCTGTTCTCCCGGCGTGCGCATATTTTGAGATCTGCTAGCATTTCAAGTACATTTTGTTCCTTTAGCATACCGTTAGTACATTCTGTACATGCACATACGACTGTTATTAGAGTTAATTAAATTCGCTTTCCTGTGCTCTGATCTATTAGGTTACTTATTCACGTAGAGATTTGAAAATAAATTCTAACCGACTTAGTGTAAGCCCCTCCCAAACTGCATCCGCTTTAAAATCAAGCCGTTCGCTGGTCAAAAAGACCTGTCAAACACTGTATGGCGAGACAATGCGATGGCCTAACGCTCAAATTACATCTTTGCATATGCGAACAGCAGGCGTTGCTATATGCGCCTGCACATTTATAGCAATTTACTAAATCATGAAAAGTCGTCTTCAGCAATATGTAACGATTCTTCGTAAATAAGAAACTAAATGTTTTAAATATCTAGCGCACGTGATAATCTGAAAAGGTAGGCAAACACTAATAATCGTTCTTTAGTTTTTAATTATAATGTTGCATGAAAGTAATATGTTAAAAAACGATAGTTTAAACTTATATATTTTACAACGATTGCAAAACAAGTTATTACAACATTATACTAATCACTCTTGTCGGCACGAGGAAGAGTGCAGTCTTGCGGTGTGGGGAAAAACCGGAGAACCCGCAGGTGTAATAAAAAGTACTCGCGCATTCAGACAACAAAAATGTTAACCGGGAAAGATTCAGTATAACAAGAAACTTTAAGAGACGTTAAACACAAAAAAAAACAATAGAAAAAAACTTAGTTTCAAGTATATATCTTTGTCTAATGGGAACGTTTTAAAAAATACAGTCATTAAAGGTAAGCCTATAAACCCATCATTTCTCGAACGATTTATGTCTTAAAATTGAGGTAATTTGAAACGTCGTGCAAAAAAGCAATTTATTTTTTAATAGTATATATCATATGGTGTCAATAGCATTTTGTATTTTGCAATTCAGACAGTTATAAATAGTAATGCACTCACAGATTAATTGAAAATATACGCGAGCACGAAGCGAGATTCGATTTAGTTGAGACATAAACGTCACGAAGTAACTAGTGTGTACAATATTGTAAAGAACATCGCTCAATACCTAACTCGTCCATGAGCATATATAGGTGTTATGTATCAGAACTTACGTTCTAAACTACTCATGAATTTCCCTATACATTTTGATGCAAACTGAAAGACGCCACTTCTAGCGTTTCACGAAAATTACAACATTACATTTTCTTAAAATACAGTTCAAACACAATAGATCTAAGCAATGTAAACGGTATGTTGCTTTTGGTCCAAATTAACTCACTCACTTTGAAGAAAATCAACTTAATTATTTTAAGAAATCTATGTTGCATCAGGTCGTAATACCGTCAAGTTCTATTCCAGCAAAAATATAACCTCAGAGATATTTTTTTCTCTCCGAGTAAAAAAATAACATAGTACAAGAACTATAAATCATGTGTATCATTCAGACTTGAAAAATATCAATCTGAAGTGGCAGTTTTTCATATACATCCACACCCTGTTCTTAGCATTACGTTTTAATTGGACGACATAGCTTGGTTCCCACTTTTATATGGACATTAATTGGACGACATAGCTTGGTCCCACTTTTATATGAACATTAATTGGACGACATAGCTTGGTTCCCACTTTTATATGGACATTAATTGGACGACATAGCTTGGTTCCCACTTTTATATGGACATTAGTTGGACGACATAGCTTGGTTCCCACTTTTATATGGACATTAATTGGACGACATAGCTTGGTTCCCACTTTTATATGGACATTAATTTGACGATATAGCTTGGTTCCCACTTTTATATGGACATTAATTGGACGACATAGCTTGGTTCCCACTTTTATATGGACATTAATATAAAGACGAAAAACAAAACCAAAACACTCTAGAATTATGTACAATTAATTGAAGCTTTCTATATAAGGTAATTTCAGAATGTCTGGTGTGTGTAGGAAAGGAATATTGTTGTAGAAAAAAACAACATGCTTTTACAATATTTTACGAGAGCAATAGCTTCAGAACCACGTTGATTTAAGAACAGAGTCAGACAGTAATTTCCGAAAACATTTCTTATTGTAATAGACGGAGAGTGATCCAAATAAAGCACTGAAAATGTCCCCTAACAACACCTGCTTTCATTAATTCAGATGGTGGTATGGCTAATTAAAAACAAACAAAGTTGAATAATATTAAGAAAGTATCTTAACCAATAACAAATAGCTAAACTAAAAAATAATTACACCGGCTTGGAAGCATTTTAGAAATACAATGGTAAATACTATAGAACACCAAGTATACTATTTTGATAGTTTTTATGTGAGTGGCTTGCATAAAGGTCAAATAATTAACCTCTTTAGACTCTAAATATTTCTTAAGTTTTTTTTTTCAGGTCAGCTGGCTAATTTATAAATTGATAGATCCCCCTAACATGCAATTTGCAAAGGATTAATTGGAAATAAATGTACGTTTGATTGAAATTTGACACGAACCGAAATTCCTCATGCACAATACTACCATTTTTTCAATATTGACCTTCTTGCATTGCCGGGTTTATCATGGTGTTGATGACATATTTTCCAGGCTGTTTTATTTTTTTGAGCAAAGCTATTATACTGTTAGTAAACCTAAAAATACTACTGATTTAAAACATTTCCTGCAATTTTTTGAATTAAACTATAATTGACAAAAATACCCGATATTATCATCCATCTTTTTTTTTAGAAAAGGAAGTAATTTGGAATTTCGAAAATGGATTTCGCTTTATGTAATTCAATGACGTAAGGAATACACTTGAGTTTGTTAAGGAGTTCGTGAAAGTCGGAAAGGTTAAAGCACTAGAACTAGAACTGAAGGACACACAATAGCGGAGATCTTTATGTAATTATAGCTGATAATGCTGTATATATCTTTTATATTTGTTTGTCATCTACTACGAATGCCTATTCAGCTACTTAAACAAGAACGATATCATTCAATCATTTGTAACAGTTAAAAATATTAGTTCAGGACCATCGTCCTTAATGAGCTGAATTAATGAAGCTTAGTAAATTTACCCTTTGGCTTATTCATATCATAATGACGTAACAACTTTTTTTTTAATCCTTAAATTATATCCTACGGCTATACCTGATTTTTCCTCTCTTTTTCGTAGATGTTTATCTCAGCTTAAAAGAGCATTTTTCGTGTTACATTGTTTCATTAGCCAGTATAATACTTATCTTTTTTTAAATGAAAGGTTTAACGATCATGCAAGCGAATTCCTATAGAGACTAACTATTAGATATTGATTAAGTACACAGTAGACTTAATTAAGGGAAGGTCAGGTTGAATTATATGACTTATCAGTATCTCAATATGTAATAACCCAACCTACATACATTTTATGACCTACGAAACCTTTATCTAAGTCGATTTTTCGAAGTTATGTTTTGTCCAATGAAATTGTTATATTTTGCAAAAACAGGGTACAATTATTTTTGTGAATTAGAAGCCAAACGATGTTGATATTATTCAGGTAGAAGTGTTGATTTAAATAGTTGCTAGGTCATTAGACAACACAATGTTGGTTAATATTCGTTAACAGTGGTTTATTTGCTATGCCGGGCCTACCTACATTTAACAGGGTGAGGAATCACGTGACTTAAAAGGGTTCTCACATGGCTCACCACGGGCCACAACCGATGAAAACACTCGAGTAAGTGGCTTTTTGTTTCTTTAAATAACAATTTAAACAAAAATATATGAAACATATTTCAAAGCCTATAAAAGACAATGCTAGTTTCTGCTTCCATGCGTGTGAAATATTAAAGATTTGCTTTAATTTTAATGATTTAATCTTTGGATTTAAATTTCAGCGTTGCATCGTTCTAGAAAATTCCATCAGGTTGAATTTTTTTTGTCGAAGAAGTTATTTCTAAATTAACGTAACTAACGCGATTGTTTATATCAGTTTTGACCGGTGTTGACCCATGTGAAAACCCCTTTAAGTCACGTTATTCCACACCCTGTTTAAGAAGTTTGAAATACGCATAGACCGATATAAATGGACATGAGGCGTCGCAGGTGATGTTTACTTTGAGCTTATTGCATTTGCGCTCGTGTACTTTACATTTGTGTCTAAAGATGTGCCAAGATCTCATTTAACATTTCTCTTTGAAACAGATGTGTAGAATCATAAAAATACAAATTCGGAAAAACAAGGATAAACCTCCTCATTCATGCACTATTATAATGCAAGTGTTCAATTTTCTCCATTCATAAAATCTTATAGACATCGAAATACTCGATTTCATTGTTTCTGTTAGCAGACTTAAGGGAAGTTAATACGTTTGTTTATCAGTATCAGCAAACCGCTTAACTAGATGTGTCATGTTGCGCATAAAAATGGAGTACTTTATAATTGTCGATATTGACATATAGTTTCGAACACAAATACTGTTACTTAGGTATTTACAAAAATAAAACGTACGATGGGACGCCACCGACTTATCATTGCTTTTGTCTCAGTCAGGTATTAGGGGGGTCATCATTATATTATTTGAACTGCCCACTTACTGGGCCAGCCACTGTTTTATATATTATAATGCTTCAACTGATTATAATCAACAATGGCTCACAGCTGATTTACTAAAGTAAATATTTATGAAAATTGGAGAAATGCAGCCTTCTCACAATATTTCATATCGATCACTTAATTGATATAGCGGATGTTCGATCATAGCACGAAAATAAGTTCGTCATTGACGCAGTCGCAAATATTTATTCCTTAAATCTAAATGGCATTATTATACAAAACGTCTTTTACCTCTTTTAAAATGCACAGGCATTGTACTTAAACCCATCTGAGACAGCCATTAAAGATTAAAGCAAGATAAATACTTAGCTTGTCCCCTGCTTTCCATTTATATGAGCAATTATCGCTTACCATTATTATGCACACAATGCAATAAGCAATAGCTGGGGTTTTGACATATGTAAGACGAAAGTTCTGTCAGAGATGACACTTTTGTCGAAGTTAACAATGTTCTGTAGAATCGCCCCAATATATAAGTTAATTCAAACATCTCGATTTCTTGATAAAGTGTGGTATATGACGGGTACGACTAAATACTTAACAAAACGGATAGCAACGAAAAACACGCAAACAGGAAATCCACGGAAACCACAGAAATGCAAGGCGAAAAGCTCAGAAAACACTGAAAAGTAGGGCAATATACACATTACCCAACGAAAGCCAATGGTCTTAAAAAGCGAGTAATTCTCGCGGAAAATACCAAAGAGCAAAGCGAAAGGTACAGAAACTAGGGAAAAGCAAGTTATACTTATAATTAATACGACAATTCCGTGAAAATCTTTAAAGTACATTTGAATTTCGGTTTTATCCGTGTCTTTCGTGTTTTTCCTTCCATTTCGTGCTCGTCGAGAATTAGTCGTTCCGGTCTGCATAGAACACTAGCATATACATTTGTGGTGCGATCTCGATTTTGTAATTTAATACAATGTACAAAGCCAATCTTTAAACGATTTAACTCTGTGCAAACTAGTGCAAGCATACAAAAAAACTATAGCACCAGCTTGTATTTACAGGTTAACATATCGATAACACATTTGGGAAGCATCTGCAATGTTCATCGGTAATGTGTTTTAATTATATTAAAGTGAAAGTTTTACACACTTCCTTGACATTAGACTTGAGCATCTGAAAGAAGGTTATTCCCATTGTGAATAACACATCAGATAGAGTGTTACCAGCCAGACACATTTCAACATTCCTTTAAATTTAATTGACAATATCTTAGATGTGATGGCATCCTCGCCTTTCTTTTAAAAAAATCATAACACCTAGTTCTGGAAATTCAAGCTTTTCTCATAACATAGAATAGACATCCATGTGATATAAAACCTTTCCTTAAGGTTTCAAATGTCGAAACTGTACCACTATATAAACTATATTAATAGCTTTGATCCAATAAAACTGCTCGAAAACTTTTAAGATAAAATAGTGTTGAAATTCACGCCATTCGTCTGAACATTTGGACATTTAAAGCCATATGCGTTAGGCTAATGATGGATGTGAGCATCAAATAGAGGAGACAACTTCTCATTTAAACGGAAAACAAAGGTTTTAATTAACGTCAGAACTGGTGATACACATTTTTGGTATATATAAATAAATAAATATTCTATCAAATATTTGATGAAATCAATCTATCAAAAACAGATTGAATGAAGCGAGACCTTGTTTGAGCATAACATCATTTGTTTGACTCTCTGAAATATTTAAGTTCCATTATGATTTTTTTCATATAAATTATGTTATTTGTTTATATATTTCTTAAAATAATACTGTCTAAACCAATCAAATATTTCAATAGCTCTCACTAAAACTGGTACTTTTAGTATAAGAATTGACAATATAATCTCTACAGTGTGCCCTACATTGTTTACCAATGAAATCGCTGTATTTCATTTGAAATTTAAAACTTATTTCTCACATAATGCACAGATGCTTTGATTTGGAGAAAGAAAGACAGCTTTCACTTCTGAATTAGATTTGCATGATCAGATTCAATAGCAAACGTGAAAAAATATTTCAGATTTGGAACTTCATGGCACAAACCTCGACGCTGATACTTATGGTTTGAGAATATTAACCTAAAAGGCAAAAGTATCCTTTATCCTGTCGAAGCCGCATTTACATTCACAATTGTCACAAATTGCAATAAAACTAGGACAAGCGTGATATTTGAGCTAAATGAAATACTGTTTTGGCTTAATCAATTTGCTGTAATTGTAATGTTGAAAACAACGGAACAACTTCATCCGTAATCCGATAAAAACACATCTGGTAATGAGCGTAAGTGGTATTTTCGTGACCATTGGAAAATTTAACGACCAACGCACTTCCTGCTTTGAGGTCACGCACGGATGTGCTGACTGAAGTAAAATCATAGGGTCTTCGGTAAATCTTATAAAAACATATTTGTTTATGCTTAATTTTATCCCGTTAATTGATATAACATTCTTTGATTTACAAGCAATTTCATTCAGATATAAAGCTTCGAACAAACACCGGAGTACTGCCTCTTGTACGAGCTAGTTGTCACCAAGCCCGACAAGTGAATTTTCTCCGAGTACCCAGGTTTCCTCAACAACATAAGACGACACTCTCGCACAGGAACCCAGTTAATTTGCGTTTTACTGACCGTTCCAAGGCGGTTCCTGACAATCCTTGATAAATATACTTAGTTATTTTATATAGTATGTATGCACTGTGCTGTTTGTGGAGTTTTGTGCTGTTCTTCCATATTTCCTGTTTTTGACTTTTTAGTTTTTGTGTTCTATGTCTTTGGCGTTTACCCAGTGCCATTAAACCGGGTTTATGTTTAAACTTTTTGCTCCAGAGCTTGTTTCTGTAGTTATTCACATTAGTATCGTGCGTACTATAGTGACTTAGTCTAAGTTAACATAACTTTCTTTACAATCGTTGTAGAATATATTATGTTCAATCTAAACATTCTTACCAGTGTTCTCAATGCTATCATGAAGGCAAATTATTAAGCACTCTTATATGTTTACGACGTAACACCAAGTAATGCTAACGGTTAGTGTCAATATCAAAGAGTTTCTTTTTAGTATAAAGTTTCTTTTTACATGATGTAACACTGTTGTTATTAGTAACATAATAATGATATTTGGCAATGTATGTGTATAAGTCGTTTGAATTACGAAAAACTATTTAAATGAGCAGAATAAATATACTTCTTTTGCTGTTGTTATATCCATTATTGCGACTTATGATTTATTTATATTACACACTACCTATTATAGTGAACTACAAATTGTTTAATGTATAATAAAAAAAACACACTTAAAACGTTTGCCCCTAAACCGTTAACAATGATTTAATTTGAAGAGAGCAATGTAACTGGTGTGTTCATGTTTGAATTTACAAACATTTACATTTAATCATTTTAACCATTTTAATACCTCCATATACAAACACAGGAACACGTTTCGGTTTAGTATTTGTCCTTGTGCCTTATAAATTCTGAATGTAGAAGTTCTGAACTACTGTTTGTCTCCCATATATGTTTTGTAAAACAAGATATATAGTAAAAATGCCATTAAATTAAGCCTATGTTTACGAACCTCTCTTTTTCAGCCTTTTGATCGTAATACTTTAAGCAAAGTCTAAGAGAAATATCCATCCGTTTCTGCCGAATTATGTTTTCCGAATTATGGAGGAGTATGTCTGCGTTTATCCAGCTGTGCGAGATCCTCAATAAATAACAACAATCTCTGATGTTATCCAATGTTTTAAATGGTAGATTACCTTTAATGCTGTGTTGGCGAAAGTTTCCGGTCTATTGCATAAGCCCAAAGTCTACCGCGGTGCCTTCCACAAAGAAACATAGCAATAAATCATGACCCTGCATACGATATGTTGATAATAAGACACAGAATAATGGCAATTCGCCCTATCTTGTAAACTCCAGACGAAGCTATAAAGAATGAGATTCCTTACGTTTCCATTAAACGTTTACTGAACATAGTTGGTCAAGGTCACATCTTTACAAGGTCATTGTAAAGTTTGGTCTGTTTGGTAGGTTTCTGTTTCTTCCAATGCAACAATGGAATATGTGAACAATAATTATAAGTTAACTGTTTCATCCGATCCTGAAAATAATTTGAGTAGGTTCCGTTGATCTCACAATTGCGGTTAAGTGATTCTACGAACTTCATTATTTTTGTTTCTATCCTAATTATATACGTGCTTTAAGTTGTTGATAAGTTGGTGTTTCTTTATAATGGTATACCTCAAGGATATTTGACCAGTGTCTACTCCAAAGACACTTTGTTTTTACAAGTATCGACTTCGTAAATAAATTTTGACGATATTCTTTTATAAATAGCTAAATGTATAGCTGATAAAACATACAAGACGCATAATTCGTCTTTTTTTCTGAAACGAAAAAGGGAGCGTCTCCAATTAAATAGCTTATTATCAGCTATACAGGCGAGCTACCTTCAATATCGAAGGAACAGGTGTCGAGCGGTGCATTATTGATTAAAAACGTATATAAATAGCATTGCATTGCGAAGCGCAAAATAAAAATGGTCTGAAGAGGCAAAACATAGCAATTAGAAAGCGCACAACAAAAGCATAGACACTAATTGAATCAGCACTGGTAATTTAATTTTAAAACAGGGTTCGGAATATCGCAACGGAACGCCCAACAACACAAGCCAAGCATGTAACTAAGACCTGAAACCAATTAGATCATCTGCTAACAATGATATATTTTACGTAGCTATATTAATTGTGCGTTCTAGTGATTCTTTTTTCAATCTTAGTTCCAATTTTGGCAGTAAAAATAACTACCATGTTCCTCTTCCATTCTAAGGTCGTCTTATCACATTATAGTTCCTAGTGCTATTAGATTACCACGAAATTGAAATTTTTAATTCAAAGGTTAATAAAATTTTAAAAACAGTCTATAGTTTAACATTGTAAAATATAATATAAAGGACGAGTACATAATAGCCAGTTTCTCAGGTGCAAAAAGTTCTCATCAAAATAGTTTTTGTTTGTATCTAAGTAAGAGTAAGCATATAATTGGTTTTTCTAAACGATTAAGTCGACTGGCCGGGCGCAGCCCTTCAATTAGACGACTCAAAATAAATGCTAGTGTTCAGGGGAGTATGCCGTGTGTGTGCCTTTATATAAGCCAGTGCGCATGCGTGGGCTTCTAAATGACTCAGAACAGTAAAGATAATAATGACTTAATGATAATTTGGCGGTTGTTTTCGTTTCTCAATAAAAAAAAATGGCGTATTTGTCATATGCTTTATAAATTTATGGGTGTCAGAGCTCTTCTAAATGATTAAATGTGAATCGGTATGGCTATCTCATTGGCGGATTTATGAGTCTGAACAGTTGACCTTATATACCTTTACGGGACTCGGTTATATGTGGACCTTACTCATTTGCCTAAATAAGCATGTATGCAGTTTTACAAATTACTTTATAAATAGCCATCATAAATCCACACGCAATTCATTTTGCAGAATACAGTAGTCCGTATTCCTTTCCAGGGCAATACCAAGCTCTAATAACGTCACGTCGTACTAAGCATTATTCGTATGATGTTAAAATGACCTCATATATAAAAACAGTGCGTCATCGCAATGACATTTATTACGATATCATGTATCTTTTAAGTGATATTAACCAGAAATGTTAACAATAAAGGGGTTCTTAATACTGCGCTGTAATCCGGAATGTTCGACTCTCGTGGTTTCGCATATACTTTTATGGCTTAATCGGAAAAAATCCTCTCGTGTCGAATAAATCTACCGGAACAAAATTCAATATTAGTAAACGAATTTTATTTGTATATCGTACATATATTTTCGTTTAAAAAGTGATAAAACAGAAATATGAATCGCAAAATTGAACACATTCAGAAATAATTTCCTTCCCTTTCCATAATACAGTACATTAAAATTTAAATAACGTAATGAGTTGAGTAAAGTCTTATTTTTTTGTGTTATTGGGCCAGGCCACTAAACAATTCAAACACCATCCAAATTGCAACTGTAAACTCCAAAATATTTACATGCAGGGAACCCTGTGCACACTTTTTGTGATGGTATTCACAAAGGCATCTGGGTTATACAATGCATTTTCAATTTGATTATATGAAACTAGAAGCGACGAAATGCAGTTAAGCTACACAATTATATGGGCTTTACCCGCTTAATTCATTCTATTTTTCTGAAAGATAACTTTACAATTTGAAAGATCTTTACAGACAGCAATAAAGCAAGCAAATTATCCATTCAAGAAAATAAAATATTCAGTGAATATAAAAGGTGAATGATATTGAATACAAATAATTCATAAAAGCGCAGTGAATGCGGTTGGTGAACTACATGAGTTTAATGGTACGTTGTAATTCAATACATACTTCTTACGAGTGTGTCATGATACGTTTCTTCGTCAACTATTTCAGTTCATATTTCAATTATAAATCACCTTTGAGTCTAGATTGTCTCTTGATTATGTAAGATTACAGTACGATGTACTGTAAGCGTTTCAAACGAGACTGATGACTGATTAATCTTTTGATGCTACAAATTATGCCTTGTACGGACGATATGTCTCTGGAGTCGGGTTTAATTAAATATGGTACCCGTCTTTATATATCGCCCTTGGTAAAGAGCCAGATATTCATACTGAAGCTTCATCTGGGGTTAAAAGTTATTAAAGAACGTTTGATTTTCTATGTATTATAAACTCTCTCATACAGTCATTATAAGTAGAAAGGTAATTATATTGATATTTCGTTGACTACAGCAAGGCATATGACATCTTTGATAGGGGCGCGACTTGTCTCAGTTAAATAAACAATATGTTATATTCTTAGAAAGTATTTTAAACATTAAGGTTTGATACAAAAATGTATATTATTTATTGATTATCATACGAAACATTCGTTTTATTGATAAACATTTTCTGTATCAAAGCTTTTACACTTCACTTTTACACAGCATTCCTAGGTCTTTAATACTTTGAATGTTACTCGAAACCATATTACCCAAACGGGTCAATACTTCCAGCGTATGTAAAAAAAGATTGGTTATTTGGAAAGCTATATGGGTGTAGTTAGTAAGAAGAGCTTTGTTTGAAAATCTTTTATGTGCCTATAAGCCTATGCTGACAAAAGCTTGATGGAGTTTATAACAACATTTTAGTCTTTAACACTGCCTCCAAGATTTGGACTAAGGAGTTATAAACTTGCATACGAACTGAGAATATTGATAACGTATTCATAATATGATAGCTTTTGTCCTTATTTTGGAAGCCTGTCGAATATAATGCGCGATTGAATTCTTCTTTCCTTTTGCGAACATCGTTTTAGACTATATAAGGATCAAAGGTCAGGCTCTTAGCGAGGGCCGATTTGGGTATACGCAACTGATGCCTAACACCTAACCCCTAACCCGACCCCCTACCGCCCTTCGGTTTTACTTTCAAATTCGTTTTGTGTGGTTTGACAAAAATCGACCTGCCTAAACTAAAATTATATACATTCTAGGAAGGATCATTTTCAGGTTCCTGTTCTACATTCAAAGGCCCAGGTCAATTCACGCAGACTATTCATAAACAGTAATAAAAATACGACAATGTTAACGCTCCCGAGTGCGACTAAAGCAGTGTTGTATTCGCAAGAAAGATAACGACATACAACGATCAGAAACAATAGTGCTGTTTAAGAAGCACCGTTACAGCATGTTTTATAGCACAAATAGTGTTACCATTGAATTAATTATTGGTAGTATAAGGGGACGTCTGAAATATTTATCATGTTTTATAAACATTTCAGATAGTGAAAACCATAACAATCCGTGAACTTTTGTACAGTTGGTTGACCTGGGAGAATGTCTATTCGTTACAAATTACACGTGCAATTATATTCAATGTTCTGTTTATTTCTGGCGCTTTGACATGATTACTGTAATCATCGAATAATCTCTCTTTTTGTTTCAGCAGATCGAAGATGGTATCTGCGAAGGTCATTCGTTTATATCCAAGCCTCTAAATTGCCAATTAAACCTTTTTTCTTCAACAATCACATCACAGGAGAAAGCACCGTTGGCATACTTAGCTAAATTACCGAACATTTTTTTTGCAATTCAGAACAACTTGAAAGGAAACTTTTGTAATCAATATTAAAAAAGCTAGTCTTCTGACCCATTTTGAAACTTGTTTACATCATTTAGATCTTCATTATGCATTCACTTTTGTTTTTCCTTGAAGTCAGTAAACATGTCTTAAATGTATGTACCGCAGAAAGTATTCCTAAACTCATTTTAACAAGGTCATGTTTTTTCTTGCTGGTCAGAATTATATAAAATTGTGCTAACATATCAATGTTTTGGTCAAGCTACTTTTTCCTCTGTCACGGTATCGAAGACGTGTATATTGAGCGGAACCAAGGACTACTCTGACAGTTAAAAAGATGAATGAATAGAAGGCTTAATATGCGTTTGTGTGCATGGGTATCTATTGTAGGCTTACAATAAAATAAGTTCGTGTAACTATGGCGGTTTCTAAAAAACGTTGTTTGTCCGTAAAGTTCGTGGACAATATAAATGTTGATCTAAAAGGTTAAGGTATAACTTCAGTGTCCATGTTAGTGTTTTATATGGGGACGAATAAGGAGTGTTTGTATCGCACACGATTGAGGTTCGATGAAAACAAATGCAATATGAGAAGGAAGTCCCGAAAACAATTTGAATAGCAATTTCAAAGTGTTCAATATAGTTTTCAAATGCTTAGCGACAATTTCAAAATGGCCTTTTCATCCAGTTATGGAAATTACAAGGCAACGCATTGGACGCATAACTTAAGTGAATATCCAAAATGATTTAAAAGGATGTGCAAACCTTTGTGTCGGAAAAGCAGAAAATGATTATCTAATTAATGAGCAAAGAGCAATTAACACGCGCATATCATATATGTAAGTATTGTTAGTAACTTATCAAAGCTAATTATATGTTTCAAATACAAGCACATCCTTCAGAGACTATCACCTCACCGAAATGATGATAAATATCGGTTGGTCACAGATAATTGAACAAACAATGGATAGGCGGCTGAACCATATATTGATCCCTTAAATCTACCAAGTGATTAAACAAAGGCAATGTTTTAAATCAATGTGTACATTCAATTAGGAAATAATCTTAATATGCTTTCCAGACGATTTTTATTTCGAAAAAATATGCATAGGTTAGTGCCTTCCTTTTACAATGTTCTTATTGAGGCCGATAGGTTCCCCGAACGTATCATGGTGTGTAAACAAATTCCTTTTAAAAATCCACATTAATTTGAATCAAGTCATTAAAACTTGTTTAATAAAGCACCGTGTAGCATGTAGATATATTTGTCTGATGTGTTTGTATTTTCATTGTCCACGGACTTCACGGACATCCCTCGTTTTAACCATATAACATTACTTTTTGAAAGACCTTTGTCAGTGCTTAAAATGTATGTTCACCGATAACTGTCGAAGCAGGGATATAGATGTATTGTAAGGCATTTTCTTGGTTAATATGAATAAATATCTACTTTGTCTAGACCGTTAAATGTATTTCTTTAAAAGTTTGTGAAATTTAATAATGTGGCTATTACCATAGAGGATAATTCTATGTTCAATCATGAACTGTCTAGTGTTGAATCGTATAAGTTTAATCCTCTATAATGTTTGGGATTGAAATAGTATTATTTCTTAAAAAAAAGGATGTTAAAAGCGGAATTATATATATATTTAAATGAAAATACATAGGAATCATTTGCAGCCATCACATCTCCCCATTCTTCGAATAAGACAAATTGAATGAGAACTTTAACACATAAACACCAGTCTGAAACCAACAATATTTTTTTTACTATTGGGAAAACAATGAAAGTATCCGTCTCCTACCTTAGATGTCCATTTCAAATTAATATGTACATTGAGATTCGTTTCTTGTTATAGTCTATAGCGATTGACTTAGTAGTTAACTGATCACTGTCACATAAAGGGAAATGTCATCCAGGGACATTTACGACAAAGTAAGCCATAAAAATGTATGCATATAACAAAGAAAGAATCGGTGCTAGATCGCAATTGTACGGTTGACATTTTGATTTCTTTGGAAATCACTCACAGACTCCAAGCCAAGTATGTATTATGTCTGAAAGGTAAAAGTTTTTTACCGTACTGATATGATCTACTTAAGATTGTAGGAAAAGATATATTGTCATTACACATAGTTCTTATAATTGAACCGCCATTATTTTTGGAAAACCCTACAAATACACATGCTCATTGTCACCTGGCTGCTCAATCAATTATTTCTAGAGAAGAGTGTACAACTAAAACAAGCTTATTTGCAACGTTAGCAGTGATGGTCTTACGAACTCCCTAATTGCGACATTGGACGGTCTCAACTAAACCGAATTTGCTATTTGGACACGTGTGAACCCCGTTCTAGATTTTATAATCCAAAAGCGTAAATGATAAGAATCAAGCATTCAAGTAAAGTTTCATCAAAATACCTCCAACACTTATGGATATTTTGCGTGGAAAGAGTTTGATATCACTATGAATCAGTTTAAATAAACGTTGTGCGGCTTAGAATGTTTGAAATATCCATCAGATTTCGGTTTAAATATTGTGTTTTAACCATGTTGTATCAACACATAGAACTTGGACCCTGCTATCACGAGGTTGCTTGTTAAATTAATACAAAAGAGATGTGTCCTTTGACAACTTAGGAAAAAACGTTGGTAGGGCTATTTTTCTTGTCTTTATTACATGATTATTATTCAAAAACATATATACAGCGATCCGTCTCTATTTCCTGTGTTTGTTATTGAATACATTTGGGTATTGGTCCGGCTGTTTGATTGACTTTTACTATTGGAGCTTTCTTTAAGATGTACATTGTATATTTGCCTTAAGCCGGGGATGAAAAAGATTGGCAAAGTATACAACTACTCGATCTACACAAAATACTTCCAAGTAGCAATAAATCATAACCGTGCATACGAAATTCAGATATTGTTGATTAAGACATAAACTGATGACTTGTTTCCTTATTTCTGTAGCCAGCCATACATAATGCTCGATTGAAAAATTGTTTTTACGCATCGAACATTTTTGTAAAGTTTAAGGGTCACTTGGGGCGTTAATCAGTTTATATTAATATGTCAGCAATATCTTCTTTTTTTATTACTCAAAACGACTGTTCATAAAAGACAAATACCGTCATAAAGACCAATGAACAAATCATATAAAGAGGTTTCTTCAAAGTAAATCTGCATTTGTATTTCAGATATCTGTTACTGATACTAGTTCAAGAATTTTGCCTAGGTCCTTCCAATTATAATTTCTATCATCTTAAATCATGTTTCATATTCGCAAAAAACTTTTTGCATTCCATTTTTGAGGAGACACAATCAACTTTCAGACAGAGGATTCAATTCACGGTAAAGAAATGAATATCGGAAGAAAAATCCCATTGACCACATCTGAGGAAATGCAGAATGATCTTCAATTCCCGCATCATCCTAGACAGTTTCAATTGGAGTAATTTCACATTCTGTGCATCGTCACCTTAATGGAAATTTAAAAAAGGACTCCGCTTTAAAAGTATTTTAATGACATTTTCTACACAGTAAGGAACTATAAGCTAAAGTATTTACTTGTTGGTGTTTTTTTCCAAACATAATGCCTTTTAAGACGGCGGGGAATAATGTGTTTGAAAGGAGTAAATAAGTGGTATAAAATCAGAATGTAGAACAGTGATGGAGTAGGTGAAGAAAAGCGCAGCAATTTATTTAACTTATTTAAAAATACTATACTGCACGTACACAGTTATAATATGAAGTTTTTAAGTGAGCGCCAGATAAAACATGTACTAATTAGTTCAACTGTGTAGTCTATAATTTGTTTTAATAATTTAACCAAACGTTGACTTCTGACGTTTTGCAGTATCGACCAAAATTGCTTACGATTTTTGTCGTTTTTTGTACAGATCTGATCGAAGATTATTCCTTTATATGCAAGCGACTAATTAACCATTTGCGGCTTTTCTCTTTATCATTTAGGACGCCGCTAAACACCACGAGAAAGTCCCGAAGAAATTCCTCCTAAACCATTCTATAGCCAAGGTAATAAATCATGACCCGGCATACGTCGAAAGAATAATAACACAATGAGGGATTGTGCTGTTTCTTATTATCAATGGTCAACTGAGAGTAATATTATTTCCCAGGGAATTCCTGATTATGGAACGTTAGTTTCGTTTATAATAAGACATTCACGACCAATGTGGCTACAGACACCGAAGAAATAGTTTGGTGCGTTTAGGTAAATCATCCAGAACAAGGCTGAAATACGGAAAAAAGTATAACTTTGTCTCAAAGTATGAACAAACTGTTGAATGGGCAACTTGTCGTCCTGACAGGAGAATATACGAGGCACTAAACGTTGGTGTACCAAATCTACGTTTTAAGCGAAAATAAATTAATTGATAGATTTTCATCCCGCCCCTCATTTTCATCGCAGCCCCTTAATTTTATTCACTCAATGAGGAATATTGAAATGGACTCTGTTTTTGTATATCGATCCTGTACTGCACAAGATCGGCGTTTATTAAGACTTTGACGGAAACATTCACCTGTAAAAAAGGAGAATTGTATCGATGTTGTTCGATGCTCGTCTAGAGAAACATGTTTTATGTCCTTACTGTAATTAGAAAGAGAATTAACACAACTCATATTAAACGGTGAAACAGACATCTATGAAACAAAAATTGTCGCCCCCTTTCCATTTAAAGAAAAACTAGATCGCCTTTTCTGTTACAAAACAAATAAAGCTTATCTTCTTTTGTATCGAACACATGTTATACCTACTTAGTCTTCACTGTAATTACATCCTAAAATTAAGTGTATTATGTCTACGTTGCCTTCCCTAAAGACAAATCTAAGAGACATCGTTGAACACAATTTATTGTCTTAAGTCTCATTAGTATAATGCTTATAGTATAGCCAAAGTATAATGATTGAAACAAAAAAAAGAGATAGTTCTTAGGTGATGGATATTTTGCTGATAAACAGAATGATATTTTTATTCAAATTACAAATTGGATCGTTTTTCAACCGTTTAAAGTAAACTCCATTTAAACTTAACATTTAAAGCCGACACTAAATTGTAATTACTGTAATTTGTTTCTGTGCACAATATTTGTCTGAGGATAGGCTTGTTCTCTAATAGATCCTTATTCAATAAAAATATCACCTAAACATATTACGATGACTTGTAGGTCATAAAACTGAGTAAAAATTAACCAGAGAGCAAAAACATTCAAGGAAAAAGTAAGCTTTGAAAATGTAATTTCTGAATTCTTCAGAAACACACAAAGAACTATGATGTTACCAAAAAGTTAAAAGTATTGGAACTAAAAGCATAATGACATTTCATTTTTTTACCTAGTGTGATTAAAAGAGGTATTGCCATTATATAAAGTTCATGTCATTGACAAAATACATCTTTGGTGATATGTCATAAACTACAGGGCGACATCTTAAAGCAATAAAAACATGTAAATGTCGAAGAACAGAACAACCGACGCTTTATAGAGACTAATGTCGAGACACACAGCAATACCTGGCAAAAAGCACATACGACCTGATACATTAACATGTAATCTTGCATGTAAATCCATCGGAATGATTAACTATTTTTGACCAGCATGTGTTTTTCGACAAAATAAAAAGTGTTTTTATGACGTTGATATGACTGCTTTTTAAAGGATGTCCTTATTACTTTAATGATAAATTGAATGCAATCAACAGACTTTAATATACATTTTTTGTTGCTATTGTGGAAGGTGTTTTGCAATTGGTATGTAATGTGGTTGGCTTCAGTAACTGCAGCTTTCTTTGGAAACTGAATGATCTATATGCCTTAAGCCGCTGATGACAAAGAGTTCAGCGAACTATATAAGTATTCAGTATTCAACAATGCCTTCTAAGGAGCAATACATCCTGATTTTGCAGATGGAATGAGGAAACTGATCATTTAGACACAAGCGGATGAGTTTTGTCATTTTTTCGGAAGCCAGCCATACATAATGCGAGATTGGATACTGTACTTATGCATACATCGTTTTGAACGTTTAAGGTTCAACGGTAAAGCTAATAATTGTATCTTCTCGAATAGATAGGTCATCCATGTGTGTTTTTCTTATTTTCTAGGCGGGATTGTTATTAAAGATAAAAGAATAATCGAATGTATTCTGAAAGGGAAATTATCCAAAGAAAGAACCAAAGCAGATTCAGTCTCATTATTATTGCGATCTTTCAATGACTGTAATGGCACGTGTAACACTGTTCACGCGCCCTATCGCTGTCAAAAGAAATAATGTATTATTTCGAGCCATTTGGACAAAATCAATGATATCAAACAACCAGAAGATATACATAATAAATGTGGATTGACCATTGATTATAACAAGTGGCGCTCTGTACAGAAGCATGTACCTACGATAGTTGTTACTATAAAATGTTTATAACCTAAAACAAGATCTTCCACTATTGTCTTTTATTTATCATTCGGGTTCATAGTTTTATCGTTTGTTTGTATTTGATACATCACGATAAGCTTAAATACTTAAGTAAAAAAAAATGCTGCCCTGTTTTGTTATGTTATTCGCAAATTGTAATTTCATTCGAACGTTGAGAAAATACAATCAACTTTTAATATAAGGATTTGATTCTCGAAAAAAAAAGTCCCTGAAGATAAAGGCTCTCTCGTTACATCACAGAAATTGCAGAATAAGCTTCAATTTCTGCAGCACAGGAGGAATTTTAAATTTAATAGATTAATTAACACGCTCTGCGTCGTCAATAAGGAAAAAAAAATTGAAGATGCTTGCTCAGCTTTAAAATTAGCCTGAAATTAACTGGGCAATAATGTAGTACAGACAATTATAGCATCATGGTGCTATACTGTTTTTGTATGAATGTTTAATACTTGTCGGAAAATGATATGAATCAGGGGACATACATATTAGTCTAAAGTCATTATCGATTATTTGAAATGATAAAATCGATCAACGATAAGATTAAGAGAAATAATAATTTCATTTAATTCTTTTAACGCAATAAGTATTAAAATACCATTTTGCGACCAAATGTACATATATAAGTAATCTGTGCATGCCATATAAAGAGAGTACTAAAGTTCTTACCTCATTTGTATCAACGCGTCTTAATTGCCAATTACGTTTTCTCTCTTCAACAGTAAGGACGTTTATCACGAAAAAGAAAAAGGTACGGTCACCGCTTAAATGATTCAGTCAAGGTAATTTAGTAAAGCCCTGCATATAACACGATAAATTATTCACCGTTTTGTATTATTATTGGTTGAAAAAGAGCGAACAGATTTCCGGTTTATGGGCTGCTAGCTTCGCATAAAATAATAACACATTATTGTCAAGTAAGCGCAATATTATTACGATTTATATTTTGACATATTTTGCAATATGTTTAATGACGCAGCGTGTAGCATGTGAATATATTTGTCTGACGGGATTTTACTTTCATTGTCCACGAACTTGTCGGACAATCCTCGCTTTCACTATATAACAATACCTTTTGAAGCACCCTTGTAATTGTTTTAAATGTATCATCACGGATTACTGTTGAAGTACAGACAAAGATGTATTTAATATGATTTTTCTTGATTAGTATAATTGAATGTCAAGTCTACTTAGTCTTTGCCGTTATTATATGTGTTTCTTTAAAAGTATGTGTAATATTGTAATGCGACTATTACCCAAGAGGATAATTCTATGTTAATTAATGAACTGTGTAATCTTGAATCGCATAGGTTTAATGCTCTATAATGTTTGAGATTGAAATAGTTTCATTTCTTGGGAAAAAAGATGTTAAAAGCGGACTAATACATAAAGATGAATCATCTGCGGCTGTCATCATATGAATATTCTTGATTTATTTAGATGAATGTCAAGTTTAATGCTCTATAATGTTTGATATTGAAATATTATTATTTCAAGGGGAAAAAAGATGTTTAAAGCGAGATAATACATATTTTATTGAAAAAACAGAAGGACCATCTGCGGCCATCATCTCCATAGAAAACAAATTACAAGACGAATTTTACACATAATCCTTAGTCTTAAATCTAATCGGTATAATTATCTTATCACAATATAATGTTTGAAATAGAAAGAAAGCTATTTCTCAGAAAAAAATGTTTTTGCTTATTTGCAATATTATATTGTATCGAGTGTAGACAGAAAGAGAGCATATGTCTCCAACCTTAGATGCCCATCTCATCTTTAAATGCTAGCAAACTCTGACTTGCCTTCCAAGGCATGCGTTCCTTGAAAAGTCTTTGGGCATTGCATTCATCGTTACCTGATCTCTGTCACATAAACTTGAAGCCAAATATGTACTATGCCTTCACGTAAAAGCACTATAATATAATAATATGATGTACTCTATAGAACGTTCTTATTATTCAACCATTTTTTGGGGGGAAATCCTACAAAAGCACAAAAACACAAATTGTCAGCTGGCTTGTGTAACTCAATTATTAATTTCATGGCTCTAGGAAAAAGGATATTAATGAAACGAACTTCTGTGCGATGTTGACGGCGATGCTTTAACAGTCCTCTTCAAAGCGACAGTGGACGGTCAAAATCAATCCGATTCTGCTATTTGGATACGTGAGATTCCAATTCTAGATTTTATTATTCAAAACGTTGTAGAAAACTAAATCGAGCTCTTCTGTGTAGTTTCATCAAATTTCCTCCAATTATTTGAGAGTTTTTGCACGGAAAACTGTATATCATCATGAATCAGTGCAAATAAATGCTGTGCGGCTGAGAATATTCGAAATACCCATCAAATTTTGGTTTAAATATCGCGTTATAATCACGTGGTATAAACACTGTACTGGTCGCTAATAGCATGTTGTTGCCTGTTAAATGAATGCAACAAACATGTGTCCTTTAAAAATTAAGGAGAAATCATTGAAGTTGGTAATGCTGTTGTAGTTTAATTGTCTTTATGATTTTGATTATTATTCAAAAACAAATTTACGGTGATCCGTCTCTATTTTCTGTGTGTGTTTTTGAATACGTTTGGGTATTGGACTGTTCTATTGACTTCAGATTTCTCTGAGATCTGAATGGTGTATTTGCTTTAAGCCGGTGGTGTGAAAAGATTTGCAAACTATACAACTACTCGGTCTACCTACTCAAAATACTTCCTTAAAGTAATAAATCATAACATTGCATACGAAATTTAGATACTGTTGATGTAAACCTTAACTGAAGACTCGTTTCCTATTACTGTAGATAGACATTCATAATGCTCGATTGGATGTTTTATTCACGCATCGAACTTAATTAAGCATTGTAGGGTCACTGAGGACGTTAATCAGTTTATAATTTCATATGAATAGGTCAGCCATATTTGCTTTTCTTAAATTACAAATAAGCTTGTTCCCTGATTATCGAAAAGTTAATTGTTGATACCTGGTGACCACATATATGTTTGTATAATTTGAAAGCTATTTGGTTACTAATGATAAAATAATTGACCCTAAGTATATCAGACAAAGTGTTATATTGAACATTTATTTCGATTGAAATTGGACAAAGTTGATATATTATGCAGTTTTTAAAGACCAGAACATTTTACTTTTTGAGTATCGTTAAAGACATCACTTTCTTTTTACTGCACATAACACAACTTTAAATGATATCAAGATAGCATGGGGTCATTAGCCACAGACATGTTTATATTTGTGGGTCGGAAACCTTGATAATTAAAACATGTTTCATATTTTGAATTTCGCAAAATCTGATTTTATTCCAATTTTGATACGACACATTCAACTTTCGGACGAAGAATTCAATTCACGATAAGGGAATGATTCTAGGTAGAAAAAGTACATCGTAGGAAATGCAGAATTAGCTGTAATTCCTGAGCAATAATGTCATACTTGTTGTTTACGTTTTTAACCACAATACCTTTAAACACTTGACGGGGGATAACATGAATGAAAGGAGTTAATCAGTGGAATGAAATCAGAAAAATATATCATTTATGGACTAGGTGAGGAAAAAAGCAGCAATTTATTATAACTTTGTAGCAACTTATATTAAAATATCGAAAGCACACAGTAAGAATATTAGGGTTTCAAGAGTGCAAAATAAAACAATTACATTTTATTTGAACTGTTTAAGCCAAAAATTGATTCAACAATTAAACTTTTCGTTGCCTACTCACTCTTTGATTTATAGACAAGTTTCTAAGCCCATTGGAGACAGTATTTTCGTACGGATGTGCGAAGATAAATCCTTTATATGCAATCGTCTAAATTACCAATTACGCTATTCTCTTTAACATTTAGGACAAAACCACATGAGAAAGTACCATAGAAATTACTTCTAAACCATTCTATAGCCAAGGTAATAAATCATGACCCGGCATTCGGCGAAAGAATAATAACTCGATGAGGGATTGCGCCGTTTCTTATTATCAACAGTGAGTTATATTATTTCCCAGGGACTTCCTGAGTATGGAAGGCTAGTCTCGTATATAATTAGATATTCACGGCAAATGCGGCTACAGGCGAGAATGAATAGTGTAGTGCGTTTAAATAAATCATCAAATACAAGGTTGAAATACTGATAAAAATTAAGTAAAAATTGGCCACAAAGTGTTAACTTACCATTGCCAAATGCCAAAATTGTCGTCGCGAGATAAACTTCGTTCCCGGACATTACCAGACTGATATGCAAACAAAGAGCCTAGTTTAATATTTATATTTGAGCCAATTAAATTAAAGGGGCTGCGTTCATAAAAAAGTATTGCCATTTATTCATTGTTGCCGAACCGTTAACGTATATTTGAAATACCAACAAAAAGTGCCTCGTGTGTTCTTATTCATACCATGAGAAATCTACGTGAAATCTACGTGAAGACGTGTGGAACACAATTTCCAAATCTTGAATTTCATTAGTAAAGTGCTCATCAAAACAAAATGATTGAAACAGAAGAAGAGATTTTCCTAAGGAGATAGATAGTTGGCTTATAAAAATAATTATATTTTAATCAAAATACAAATTGGACATTTTTAACCGTTTGAAATCCAATTCAATTTAACTTAATCTCTAAAGCCGACACTAAAATGGAATCAATATTTTTTGTTTCTGTGCACACTATTTGTCTTAGGATAGGCTTATTCGCTAATAGATCGTTATAAATTAACAATATCACCCAAAGACATTCACGACGACTTGCATGCCATAAAACTGAGCAAATATTAAAGAGAGATTAAGAACATTCAGCCCAAATGTAAGCTTTAGATGATCAATTCTGATTTTTTTGTTTACCCATAAAGGACTATAAAATTACCATATATATATTTGTACTGTAACTAAAAGCATTATGTGAGTTCATGTTTTTTTTTTACTTTTTAAAAAAGGTCTTGCTAATGCATATAGTTCATGCCATTGATGATAATACATGTTTGGAACTATGCCATTAAAACAATGGAAACTACAGTGCGACCTCCAAAAAATAATAAATTATAAATATGTAAATGTCGAAGGACAAAAAGACCGACGCTTAATAGACATTAATGTCGAGACACACAACGGCTAATGACAACAAACACATGCTATTTAATGCATTAACGTGTAAAATTGCCTGCAAACAATTCTGAATTATTAAAAAAATTGACCACATTTGTCCTTGGAAAATATAGAAAGACGGCTGTCAACCACTTACGCATTGATTAACAATCAAATATGCCCTACAATAATTACTAAATATTCAGTATGAAGACAAATATCCATTTAATTAAGAGCATATTATATCAGAAAATAACCCTAATAAGATCATTATGTTACAGTTGTTGGCTTCTGTAACTGGAGCTTTCTTTGGAAACTTAATGATCTATATGCTTTAAGCCGGTGATGGCAAAAGAGTTCAGCGGAGTATACAACTATTGGGTCTACAAAAGACGTAGTATTCAGTCTACAACAATGCCCTCTAAGGAGCAATAAATCATGATCGTGCATATGGAATGAGGATACTGATTATTTAGACTCAAGCGGATGAGTCTTTTCCTTATTACTAAATCCAACCATACATAAAGCGAGATTGGACTCTGTACTAATGCATACATCTTTTCGAACGTTTAAGGTTCAATGGTAAATCTAATAACTGTATCTGTTCATAGGGATAGGTCAACCATATATGTCTTATTCTTTTCCTGGCAAGACTTTTAATTAAAAATATAAGAATAATCGAATATTTCCTGAAAGAGAACGTATTCAAAGAATGAACCATAGCAGTTTCAGTTTCAGTTATAGACTCCTTTTACCTACTGATATGACACGTGCAATACAGTTTACAAGCCCTATTTACTGATATGACACGTGCAGTTTACAAGCCCTATTTACTGATATGACACGTGCAGTTTACAAGCCCTATTTACTGATATGACACGTGCAATACAGTTTACAAGCCCTATTTACTGATATGACACGTGCAATACAGTTTACAAGCCCTATTTACTGATATGACACGTGCAGTTTACAAGCCCTATTTACTGATATGACACGTGCAGTTTACAAGCCCTTTTTACTGATATGACACGTGCAATACAGTTTACAAGCCCTATCGATGTCTGCAGCAATATTGCCTTCTTTAGAGCCATTTGGACCACCATTTGATAGCAAACAACCAGAAAATATACATAATTGAATAGAGTTAGTTAGTTTGGTTTGTGGTCACTAAGCCGGATGAGTGAGTTTTTTTCGGCAACTCCTATTTTCCCACATAACACATGACCGCACTGCCGCGTGAAATAGTACCAGCGAGAGTAATTAACACTATGCTGTATACACGTGTTTCACAATCGATTTAAAATATATAAGTTTACTATAGAATGTTCATGAACTATTACAATCTAGTCCACTAATGTGTTTTGTCTGTTTGTTTAATAATGTTATCATTTTCATACATAACGATTAATTTGTATTGCTAAAGTTAATCTTAATACGTTGTTCTGTTTTGTTTCGATAATCACAAAAAAGTAATTTCATTTAAACGTTTAGAAAGTAAAATCAAATTTCAAACAAAATATTCCATTCCCGAAAACATATCAGGAAATGCAGAATGAGCTTCAATTTCTGCATCTCCCTTGAAATATTAAATTGGATAATTAAGACACTGAGCATTGACAGTAAGGAGATATATTTTAAGATGCTTCCTCTGCAGCATCAAATCTATTTCGAATTGAACAATGCAGCATTAAGTTAGTACAGAAAAAACAGCATCGTGGACGTATGCTCCTTTTTCATAACAAAATCAATATTTGTCGGGAAATAATACGTATCAAAAGACTTTAAAAAAGTCACAAGTCATTATCGATAGTTTTGAATAATTAAACCAATGAAGGATAAGGTGAAGAGAAAAGCAGAATAACATTAAATTGTTTTAACGAAATAAGTATTAAAATACCATTTTGCAGTCAAATGTACAGTTATAGATAATATTTTTATGTCCGATACAGAGAGTAATATTTAGGCATAAAGTTATATCGTGACGGTATATGCCTTTACTGTCGTTGACAATTAGTCTAAACGTAAAACACTTTAAATATCGGCGAAATCCTCTTTTAAATTAAGCATATTGGAAAAGAGTCTATTTATGCTGCTTTGCAAAGATCGTTTGTTTGTACCAACGTGTCTAAATTGCGAATATAGACTTTTCTCTTCAACAGTATGGAAGCTATTAACAGAAAAAGTACCGCTAAAATGATTCCTAAAATAGCCGAGGTAATTAATTATGGTCGGGCGCATGACGCAATTCATGATAGCACAATTTCTTATTTATATTGGTCGACAAAGAGGAAACGTACTTCCGCTTTATTGTAAATAACTACGTCTTTACAGCAAATGAGGCTACACACGGCGGATGATGAGTCAGAATATGAATCAATGTATAGCCTACTTAGTGTAAACAGTCATAAATATTTCTTTGAAAGTACGTGCAATATCAAATTGCAGTCATTTCCTTTATTCTACCTTCCGAAAAAAAAACTTGAATCGGTAAACCCTAATATTATATTTTATAAGTGCAATGCTCTTAACAAAATGTATTGAAACAGAAAATATAAATATATCTTAAAATCTTGAGCTGTTTGTTTGTGTTAAGTACGTATTTCTAGTGGGAATAAAGAGGAAGCCTCATTCTGTCATCGATGTAGTCAGACGCTGAAAGTCCATTTAAGTTTAATGTGTCATTACTGATTTGTTTCCCCTTTAATGTGTCTCCTTATATGATGTTTGACCGACGACCGGCTTGGTCATTAACATCTAACTGTTGAATTAAAACCTCAGCCAAAGACATTGACGACGTCTTGTAAGCCATAAACTGAAGATATAAAGCATAGAGAAAATCACTACATCTGGGCAGAAGTAAGCTTTATAATGGTTCTGGTTTCCCTGGAAACCAAATAAAGACTCCTGAAGCCGAATTGGTATTAATATTTATATGTAAAAATACAGAATAAAGTACAAAAGTCGAAAGCCAAAACATAAACCCCTTTCCGTGGCACAGGTATACAGCCAAATTCACTGAAAAGAAACACAATCAACCACAACCAAGAACAACAACACGAAACTTCACGAACAATACCAAACATCCATAAAAATATAAAAAAATATGTATGTTTATCGGGGATTGTTGAGTAACGCCTTAAAACGGTCAATGAAATGTAGATTAACCAAGTTTATGTGAACAATCTTACACTTACCCAAACAATCCCGAATAAAGTAGAAACGTACGTGGTAAATCTTATCTTGTTAAAGTCTTTATGCTTTCTATTATATTTGTGTTCGCATCAAAGACTCTTAAGGTGACCCACAACATAACAATAATACAAAGTAATGTTAAACAACATATATATTTGGATTTTTAATTAACGTAATTAACTAAACTTAATTTTAGTCTATCAAGAAATGATTTTGTCGAGATGATAGATGCTGTTCACTAATACAGACCACTAATTCTGTATTGCCAGCTAGTTTGTTTCCCGCTATTCATTTATTCAAAAGAGTTTCATGGTTGAATCAGGTCCGTTTTTCGCATTTGACATAGGTCCAGCTCTTTGGTTTCCAAAAGGCATTACTAAATGTATTGATGTTATACAAAGGAACAAATGGTCTTATGAAAAAATGATCTTATGAATAAAATCACGTGACCATGATGTTTCATTTGCATTTTTGTGTAGGCCAATCACTATCAAGGATTTTACAAATTGTCTATTCATTAATTTTAAACATATCGGTTCTACACCAAAACACCAAGTAAGTCAAGCGTCCGATTTCGACGATCTATATATATATCAGAGAGTAGAAGTTAGCATGATTGACTATTTGGAAAAAAGTTACAGCACTTTACATCGTTGGCTGTGGATGTTGAGATAACGCGTTTGTATTCGTAAACATAAGTGGTATTAAATAATACCAAACATAAGGGTGTAGAATTGTGCCATATAAGAATGATATGCCGCATGTTAAATGCTTCTATCCTTATTTCAAAATTTACTCTCTTAATATTCGTGTTTTTATAGTTTAAGTTTAATAAGAATTTTAGGAACTCTAAAAGCTGGTCTGTGGTATATCAGCATACAGATCTCGTGATTAATTTCCGTAAGAGAATTCCCTGTGAAACGAGCCATTTACTATGTCGCAGGATGTGCACAATTAGCTTCCATCACTTGCAGATGTTATCAAGTTGGTTAAGGCCATAACACATTAATGTTATGTTAATGATATCTTCTCACATATTCTTTTTCTGCACAGACATTGTTGAAGGAGCTTACTGATTAGCATATCGATAAGTCGGAGAAGATGTACACATGTATTTTGAGCGGAACACAATTTATGTTAAAATCAGATTGCGTTAGCGACCATGTAAACTTTATTTTATAATCTGACCCAACATTCATTTGAGTGTGTAATTTGTTTACATGTCCATGTACGTTCTAATTAGGTAAGAATGATCACCCAATTGATGTTTACGCAATTATCGTCATGGCCTTTCCTAAAAGCATGGCTTCGATAATTGAACTATTTTGCAAAAACCTCCTACAGATTTCTTAAGAGCAATGGAGACATTATTTTTAAAGGGGATCTGCGAAGATTATTCCTTTATATCCAAGTGTTTAAATTGCCAATAAAGCTTTTCCCATTCAACATTTAGGACGCTGCTAAATAACACAATAAAGCACTGCAGACATTACCCCTAAACCATTATATAGCCTTGGTAATAAACCATGGTCCGGCATACGGCGAAAGAATTATAACACGATGAGGGATTGCACAGATTTTTTTTTATTAATATTGGTTTTAGAGAATAAGAGAGTAAAATAAATCTCAGTAAACCTCGATTAATTGCGCGCGCCTGTCAACTTGACTTGTTTGTCAAAACACTTGTTAATAAATTATTTTGAAATATTTAATAAAAGTCTTATAAACAATTTGACGATTAAATATTTGCTTCTAGCATTTTTCACGGACGTTCTTGCCAACTATATTTTAAGACGCTAGGTTTATTTAAAATTAAACCTTCACGAGTTCGGAGGAGTCACGCGGATAACAATAATCATTTGAGTTCATTTGTTTTATCAAACCAGAACAGACTTAAAGGTTATACCAAACACGTAAACGCATATAAAAGCATATAAACGCGCATGTTACTGAAGTAATACAAAAAGGAAATATACTTCCTTTAAAGCATTAAATGGTGAGGATTAATTAATTTTGTCGTAACAGACAACTCCATTATTTCATATGACAGGAATTCTCATCAGTTGTAATTATCTAGGAAAAGAAGTTGAACACTAACATGAAACTATAAATTATTCCAGTTAATACGAAGCAGAAATGGTCATATGTCATATTAAGTATTATATTTATTCATTTGCCGACTATAAATGGAAGTTAATATTAATATTCGCTAGATAAAATAATACAAAATTGTTACGAGGTCATCAAAACACGATTTACCTACTGATACAAAATAAGAACTTGTGGCGATGTGGTGTTAACTTGTTTATGGCAGATTGTTCTCCGAATGTCAAGGTTAACTACTCTCGTCTTGAAGTGTATTCCTCTTATTGAACTGTGAAACTTGAACCATGAAAAGGTATTTTCTTAGAAATTCATAATAATTCGTCAAAGGGGAATACAAGGAAATATTCTTTCTACAAACATTCAGAAATGCAACGTTTTATTCTTTTGCAATCAGGTAAAACGGTCATTAGTCTGGGATGTAATTTCCTTGCTAGCAAAAATATATAATACACTTAGTTATTCTCTCAAAAAAATGACGACTCATTTCAAATGAAGATCAAGGAATACTAGTTTGCCGTTCAAGGGTTCAGCATGTTTACTGATAAAAATATAAGCGATATTTTGGCGCTTTTTAAACTTTGGAATTTGTGGCTACGTAGCTTAAAATATAACTCCCATTTATAAAGTCATATATTTTTAACTGTACACAAATCATATGCCCTTTTTGGTTGTGATCATAAAAGTCAACCGATTAAAAAACATATTTGCATCGTTCTTTAGTGTGTCCATTTAAAGCTGCACTCTCACAGATTTTTTTTTATTTTCGTCGTGGAAAGAGCATTTTTTAAAAAAAAATTGCGAAAATATCTGCAAACCAATAAATAATATAAGATTGACCAAAAAACAGATCGTAGATTTTCATATTTCCGTTCGAAAATTAATATTTAATGGCTTAAACCGTTACTAACGGTTTAAGAAAAGTGCATGAAATGTCAATTTTTGAACTATAAAAATCTGCGATCTATATTTTTGTCAGCCGTCTTATTCAACTGGTCTCCATTGGTTTTGCGCAAAATAAATGGCTCGATCCAAGACAAAAGATTAAAAAAGTTGTCAATATGTTCAATCTGTGAGAGTGCAGCTTTAAGGTATTTCATGAACAAGTTAGCTTGTCAGTCCATCGAGCCATTGTTTATACAAATAAAAGTTGATTACCTACTGCTTTAATTGTTGGTATCATGTACACGTATGCGCCTGTTAGTTTAAATATTAACATAAACAATATATATGAACGATACATATATTGTTTGTGTGTTTTTATTTTATTGCATTAGTATCTGAAATCGGGCGTGAAATGGTGTTTTTGTATATAGATAGAACATGAACACGCTGCATTACTCTGCCATTTATCAAACGAATTTGAATCATATAAACTACTTATTGGAGTAAAAAGAACAAAGGTAGTGTATACAAACGTAAAGCAAATATTCCAATTACAAATGTTGCATCTTCATTTTCCATACAGCTAGTAAGGGGACATCCCATTTAATGTGGTCATTACTGTTGTATGAATGTGTCCATTCATTAGTAAGCAGGCCATAAATAGACTCGATACAACCTTCGATCACGACAATTCATCTAGACAGATTTCATTTTTACCTATCCTTTGGCATGGTATACATCCTATGGCCACAAAAACATTACATGGAAGATTTAATACATAATAATGCAGAAAATGTTTGCTCGTATTTTGTAATGAGGTTATTCCTACTTACAAACTTTGTTTTCAAAGCGTTCCATATACAATTCGTCTTCGTTTTCTGCGAGAAACATATTTATGGATTAAGAGATCTGAGCATTGGTCCAGCTGTCTGATGCCCTAAATTACAACAATCTCTGATTTGATCTTGGCATCTAAATGCTCTTTTATCCCTAAGCGTATGGTGGCGAGAGCTCCTATAAAATAATGAAATCCCTCGTTCTGTCTCCCGGAAGACAATGAATCATGACTTTGAATACGAAACGGGAATAAAAAGGCATAAAATGACTACGTTCTCTTATCGTCGTCGACGGACCTAAAATATATATGGTGATTGGCTTCTTATTGCCCTCAATATACATACAATATGTATGGTTTTGGCTGATGCGTTTGGTGCTGAATTCAAACTTAAGAACTTATTTTAAAGTTGTTTTTTCTTGCAATTTATCCAACAAGCTGTTCCTGGGTAACTTGCGTTCATAGCTGTAAAATAGAATGTGTTCAACATCACACTTACGGGACATAAGATAGTATATACAATGCATTGCTTTTGAAATGTTTAACCTATAGTTGTTTATTTTGATCTCAGTACACACGTGTATGTGCATTATTATGTTAAATAACAAAGCAAATATTGCAAATCTCTGCTCGATGTGCGTGAAGGTGTCGCAGCATCGTTCCATTGAGATTTGTCATTGAGATATGTCATTCGGAACTCCTCGGCCATTTTCTATCAAAAACAACCTCGGATGTATGCCGGTACATCAGTTGAAGTAGTTCGTAAAGTTTTGAATTATATCATTAATTAAATGTAGTGTTTTAGAGTTGTATTTATTTAGTTTAAATTAATGACCAGTGAAGTGTATTATTGCAAACATAATTAAGCATAAAGTTTAATTGCTAAATAAAATTACTACGCGATCTTCTTCCAGCGGACTTTAACATACCACTCTTTGAGTAAGTAAACCGTCTCAATACATCCGAATGTTAGAGATGTATGGGAAGACATTTTGGCAAATATCATGTCCACTGCATACATGCATGTACATGGTAACAACAGGGAATGTCCAACAGTCTAATAATAGTGTGATTATGTAGATGTATTATAATTGCATAACTTTAAAAAAAAAAAAAAAACTAAGATATTTGCTTTATGAAATATCAGAATCAATGATAAGCTTTAAATAGAAATTCCATAAAATTCCTTCAAGAATATCTTTTATACAGGATTGCGCTAAGTAACACTATATCCGACCTCAGCCATCACTATATAACAGTTGTGTGGGTAACAAATCATGGACACGCTAACCGAAAAATAACAATAAGGCAATGAAGAATTGCCCCGTTTCTTATTAGTGCTAGCTTATACGGAATTGAATGATTTCCCAAGGAGCTTCTGATTGTTTGACTTAATTTCTTTACGAAATTGGACGATCCGATCTTATGTAGGCATTATATAAATATTGCCACCCTTGAGGGGAACAGGACATCGGGACCATTGGCCGAGGTTTTATTGGTTCATTAACTCTTGCGAACCTCGTCATTGTCGTCTGATACCAAAGTAGAAACAAAGCGGCACCGACGAAACGTTAGAAGATAAAACCCGCATCGCGTAACAGTGCGCGTTTACAGTGAAAATTGATGCCCGCTGAACTTAAATATATATTATTTAGGGAATATCAGAAGTGAAATGTAATAAATATGTTTGCCTTCGCAAATAATACGCGGTGTACGGTTTGTATTGTTACAATTTTCGTTCACATGTTTACTATTTACCATGCATGTTAATAACTTATGGTAAATCATTTATTGTCCATTAACTAGGATTGCCTTTAAAATCAGGGGGAGCTCGTACTACCGCGACAAAATACAATCGGCATTTTATTTACTAGTAAGTAAATGTAAATACCTTAACAGCGCTTATGTTCATTAATCAACTTTCTCAGGATAATGCACTAATTGTCATTAAAAAACCTAACATTTATTTTGTGATAAGTACACATACACTTAGCTAGAAATTAGGGCTAATACTATAAATCTTGAAAGTTCCTTAGAGTATTTGTATTTATTTTTAACGACAGTCCTTTGTTCTTGAAATCTGGTTTGAGCTAACTAGGTTTTCGAGCCAAGCGAGTTCAAGCCAACGGGGTTTGACTGTATATCGGATTAGGCAAGGGTTTCAATATCACGAGAATAAAGCGTCAGACTTAAAATAAATCAACACAAATAGTTCAGTCTTCACCCCTCAGACTATCATAAATATTCAATGAACAACCTGCATGTCTGACCAGTGCAAGGTTATTAGTGCATTAACAATATACTTTGGTTGTAGACTTACGTTATGTTGTAATGCCCTTACCCGATGAAAATGCAATACCACTTGATGCCAACTTAAATCAATGCCAATATTCACTTGTGTGGGTCTTGTTTGTTTATCCATTTTTAGTTTGGCGTTTGATTCTTTTGCCACTATGCAAGGTCATTGTAGTATTTTGTTACTAAGCTTAATGGAGCTTTATGAAAAATTGCTTACTGGGCGTTTATTCTAAGCTTAATGGAGGTTTTTGTAAAGCATAATGGAGGTTTATGCTAAGCTTTATAAAGGCTTATGCTATGCTTATTTGAGGTTTATGCAATTAACTTAAATACATGTATTTAAAAGCCTGACTTCTACAATTAAATAATATGTGTGCACTATAGTTATCGAATAAGTGATCTTAGAATATTTTACCCCATCGAAGACATAAACATATTTGTCGGGAACATCGATGATCATTCCAACACATCCAAGCCTCCAAATTGTCAATTAAACTTTTTCTCATCAAACGACATGGAGCTCCTTAATGACACGAGTAAGTAGCGCAGAAAATATTCCTAAAACAGTCTATAGAGAAGATAATAAATCATGGCCCAGCATACGGGGAAATAATAATAACACCCGATGAGGGATTGCGCCTTTTCTTATTAGTATTAATTTACTGATACCAACATGACCTTAGACTGACATGTATTTTCGTCTTTGCAACAAACGCGGCTTCACGTAGAAACAGAAACAGTTCGCTATAGTGCATATTATCAGCCATATGTTTGATAGACGGATAAACATGAATAACATGATGATGGTGAGAAAACCTGTCAATGGTAGATTGTTCTCCACATATCAACGGTGACGTGAATACATACAAATGCCGGTGTTCAATATGGTATTTTGATTGTTTACAAATGGCAGATTGTTCTTCACATATCTAGATTAACGTTAAACATAAAAAATGCTGGTGTCTAATTCAACATTTTGATTGTTCAAAAAATGGAAATTGATTTCAACAAATAAAAGGTGACGTGAATACATACAAATGCAGGTGTTCAATATGGTATTTTGATTTTTAACAAGACACAATATATACAACTCCAAATCACGTTGTCGGATTTTTGAACAGCTGCATTTCGCTCAAACCACAAATTTAGCCAATTAATCGATCAACTAAGAAAAACAAAACAGATGATGCCTGCAAATTCATCGTGTGTGTACCACGTGATAAATTATGTCATATGTGCTACATCGGAAGGCAACAAATTGCCTCAAATGAAGATTTAATTCAAAGATAACTTTTCTTTTACAACACCATTTTAAAATGGTGAAGAAATAGTGAAGTAATCTTTGTTTAAAGTCTTTTTTTCAAATCAAAATATTGCCTTCCGACGTAGCATTTATGACGCAATTTATCACGAGGTATACACACGATGAATTTATACGTTCTTAAGAATGTATATTTACATTTGTTCACCTTCATGGCTTCTAATAATTATAACGTTTTGCTACTAAAAAGCTGGTGTCCTGAAATATTGCATTTCCTATAGAGACGAACGAGTAACGCATAAACAAAAATATGTTTCGCTCGCTAAGAGGCAGTGACAGCTTGTCTAAGCTCGTTTAATTTAGTGTAATAATTCGTTATTGAATATAAATATAAACATTCGTTATTTTCCTCTATATAAAAAACAGTTAAATAAAGATTTCGTATTTATTTCTACGAAAAAACCTAACTTGCAACGTTCCTTTTTTCCCTTACTAGATTATAAAACAATTTTCAAATAGTACCATAATACTCTAGACAGACAAGTGCTGAATTCCATTAGTATAATGATCTTATAGAAATGTAAAATAAAAACAGAGAAAAGTAGAGGTGTTATTTCCTCTACGGGGAACACAAAGCAATCATCTTCCTTTAAAACATTACATAATCTAACCTTTTTTCTGGAATTCGTTATGATGTCAAATACATTTGAGATTCACATTAAGTAAGTCTGGGTTTCTGATTTCTTCTGCAGATAAATCATATTAAATACGTCGTAGGTGTAACTATCTGGTAAGAATTGTTAAATTTGAATAATGTGTCACTCAAGGGAAGTTGCATCGTCATGGAGCGTCGATAGGAATTTGGACTATTTTTTTTTTTATTTCTTTACTGTAATAGCATACATAATTCGACCCACAGCAATTTACAACGTTGTTGACTTTCAAATAATTACTACTCTGGAATGTTCATTGACATATGTCAGATTTACAGTATTCTATCACAAGATTGTAGAAAACTATTTCAGCTGCACTTCTTTGAATATATGAGCATCTAATGAATAATGATTCGAAACCTTTCTATTAAAATTCGGATTACTCAAATTTGCAAATTTTAAATCTCTATTATTTAGATATTTTCAAATTACAGAGATAATATTTCATTTCATGATTTTCGATAAATATTATATATAATATTATAGTTTTATCAGTGAAATAACAACATTGAAAAATATCAAATTGATATTTTCACTGCAAACAAAGGAGTAAAAATATCATCTTTAAGAAATACCTTTCAAATTATTGTAGTTATTTCCCCTTAATCATAAACTAAACACGTTACTTTTGAACCAGAAATTGTTGTCAAATAAAATGAAATTAAAAAAAATGTTCCATAAGTTTAAATAAAGAAATATTTAGAAATAAACCGTTTATAAGAAAAGGGTAATCTTCTTTTAAAACGTTTTCGTCATCTTTGAAGCTGTTTGTTCGAACATTATATTTCATACAAAACAAATTACATACGAACACAACTGCTTAAACATTAATACGCTGTTATGTTATGGTTCAAATATATTTTTGAACTGTTTTTCGTTGTTATACCTGAAACGATCTTTCCGGAAAATTCACAGACAAATAACAGAATAACTGATATTTTTACCCAGCCCACGCCTACGTTATACAATTTGTCAACAACCTAGCTTTACTTTGAAAACGACCTGTCGTTAAGCGAATCAGACTGATAGAAACTTGTTTTTATCCAATGATTTATCGCAAAACTTTTGCTAACACGTTCGACCTTTACAATGTTCGACCAATAAATTACGGCTTAGTATTTTGGTCATGTATCCATGCCCTGTTTTCGTGCATAAACTGTTATTATTTAAAACATAGATGCATGTATAAAAATGCATAGAAAACTGTTAATAAAATGCTTGCTTTATAAAACGAGTGAATTACTGTTTTTATTTTTTTTAAATGGATATTTTTTGTCCAAGAATCGGAAATAGAAAATTGACAGCTATGTCATAAGTTATAGTTCTACGTGAGGGGCGTCCAACGGGTAGCGGCATAGAGAACAATATTTAAAAAAAAGGGTTATTTAGAAATATAGATTAAAATACTAATAAAATTTAACAAATAGCATAAGCAAAGTCCGCTGCTTGTGAAAATATGTTTTTTTTTTGAAACTGGTGAAATTAGAAACGATCTCACACTAAAATCAACAAATATCTTTAGTCTATGCTCGCTATGTGCTCAGATACTTGGAATGTCCATTATTTATTTCACATTCATGATTATGTGTGTTCTGATAATGGACTTATGATTGACAAGAAATGGTGGCATTGTCTTTGTCGTTAATGGCTTACAGAAAAATGAAACCATCATTCTTAGACGTCTACGACTTATTGTAAGCCATATAAGAGAACATAAAAATCAACAACAGATGCGAAACCATGGCTTCAGCGTAAAAATAAAATCGCCTTCTAAAAAACATACAATGGTCATTCAGATTTCTTAGGAAACCCGTTAAGGCTTTTTAAGCCTAATGCATACGAATACTTTATCAAAAGAGCGTGAAGATAAAGAAATAAATAAATACTTTAATGTCTTAAAGGGACTGTGTCACAGATTGGCACAAAAAAAGTTTTTTTTCTGTAACGAATTTCATGATAATTATCTAATAGAATGTGTTATGCTTTGATATCATAATTGTAAAAAAGTACCAAAATGTAAAAAAACAATTGTATCGGAGACCGGGTTCGAACCCGCGTCGCCAAAATTGAAGTCCAGCGTCTTACTCACTAAGCTACAAAGGCTTATTCTAATCGGGTGATATAATTAAACTATACACCTACCTCGGTAATATAATGTGATAACACCGACTAGCCAATCACGCATAATGAATGAATTCTACCTTACCTCGTAGACATACCCAGTAATATTTTTTAATGAAAAAATACGAAATAACTGCTAAGCTTAAATACATTGTAAACTATGTGGTACTTCAGTTAGTAAGTTTCAATGCATTGTACACATCGGTGCCAAGTTTATGTCAGTTTTCGACAATTTTCTTTTTTTCGCTATTTTAGCATACGTGAGACAGCCCCTTTAAGCCGTGCTTAATTGAGTATATGTTTAGCGTCCGGTTCATATTACAATAATACAATAAAAACTTCAGATGCAAACATTTATATTTACCTTGTTTAATAGCATAAGGCTGATTGTATAATATAAGTTCCTTGTTTTAATGATATTAAAAGGAAATACCTTATGAAATATCTTTATGTTGGACCCAGCATGCATAAGTTTATAGAACTGCTTAAATCAACAATTTGTATTTTAAGTATCCAAATACATAAATAATGTGTTAAGTTGAGTTGAGTTGAGTTGAGGTATGATGCATTATTCATATCTACAAATTGACATAGCATGTGTCTTATATGTATGATGTGACATTCACGTTAAATAAATAGTCGTGGTCGTGATACTGTTGGACATTCAAATACATTTCTGTTCAATGAAGCATCGTGTGGACCTCATGGGATTTTTTGACATTTTCTGAGACTCTATCAAAGTTATACTCGCACTAACAAAAGTAAAAAGACAAATAAAAAAATAAAGAAAGAAATGAGTCAATTAGTTCCCGAAGATTGATTGCTTCTATAACTAAGGGGTTCCGGGAAGTAAACATTTCGCGTGATATCGATTTCGCAAATCAGGAAATTTACGTCACCGTGATAAATAACAGCAGTGTAGAACATCTAGTAGCGTAGAAGAAACTATTTTTCCCAACAAGTATTGTATCACTTCATTCAATAAAAATTGATAAGGCATCTCAATATTTGCGGCAAAAAAAAAAACATATTCACATTAATGTGTCCATTTAAATTAATGCGAATCATGTCGGCAAAAAATGGCATTGATTCTATTTAGTAAATGGGTTATCTCTACTTGCGAATAAAGTATTCTCAAACGCATGATTGTTTGACTCCGTTGCCATCGAAAAAAACATATTCTTGGAGTTTGAGATAGCTTTGAGCATTAGTCCAGCTGTCTGATTCTCCAAATAACAATAATATCTAATTTTATCTAGGCGTCCAAATGGTCTATTTGCCTAAAGTCGATGGTAGCGAGAGTTCCTATAGAAAACTGAAATCCCTTGTTCACAGCGGCGTCTTCCGAAGAACAATAAATCATGACCCGTAATACGATAGGGGAATAATAAGTCACAGAATGACTACATTACCTTAATGTCTTCGACAGTCATAAAATATGTATGGTGCTGGGCTATTTGTATTGTCCTGCATTCATTTCCAATCAAGCTCTTTCTGGACAAATATGTATTGTGTAACTGTTTGTTATGGGCAAATAACACCACAAAGAAAATTCTTAGATTGGTTGTCCGGATGGCGCAGTGGTCAGCGCACTCGCTTCTCACCGAGGCGACCCGAGTTCGATTCCCGGCCTGGGGGCATGTGAGTTTGGTTAGTGGTCACCAAGCCGGACAAGTGGGTTTAATCCTCCGGGTACTCCGGTTTCCCCCACAACACAATACCCTTCTCTCGCGTAACATCGTGCCAACGAGAGTGAATAATATAATGTTGTAATAATTTATTTCACAGTCGTTGTAACATAAATAAAAGTAGGTTTAAACTAAAATTCTTAGACTAATCAGAGTAACAGGCGTTTTTTTTTATTTATTTTTATTTTATTTAAACATGCCATTGATTCAGAGTATGTTATACTATCGCAAACAATTGTCCACTTTCCATCTTCAGTGTGTGTATACCATGTGATAAATTGCGTCATAAATGCTCGTCGGAAGGCAATATTTTGATTTGAAAAAAATACTTTGAAAAAAGATCACTTCGCTTTTTCTTCACCATTTTAAATGAAACATAGCGCAGTCTATGCCGCTTACGGAGCCCAACCTTCTGTCTTTTGCCAGAATTTGACTGTGAGTTTAGTTTCTTAAAACACTTCGACAAACCTTTTCACAATACGGCCGTCTGACAGAGCACTGTCAAAACATTATTTTGGAAACAGGTTTGTCGAAGTGTTTGATGAAACTAAGGACCTCATCAAATTGCGGAAATAAAACAAATGCGGGGCTCTTTAAGCTGCATAGACTGCCCTTTGTTTCATTTAAAATGGTGTTGTAATTGAAAAGTTATCTTTGATTTATGTCTTCATTTTAAGCAAATTATTGCATTCCGACGTAGCATATATGACGAAATTTATTACGTGGTATACACACACACTGATCTTTGTATGTTTTTAAGGTAAAAGGTTTGTTGTTTTATAACCATGCTGAATAGACTGCATCTGCTTGATCTACTTTTCATTGCTTAAAGTGACACACTTATTCGAAATCATTACATACACATGTATAACAACGATATTCTTTTACTGATAAACCTTAAAATTCTTACTAAAATGCATTTATGGAAAATATTAACTACAGATAACAAGACTGTATCCGTGGATTTAATAGCAGAAAGCGCAGAATATTTAATAGATTGATGAATGTTAAAATATTTACCAGGGTCTACTATAGTCTCATAAGTTAAAAGTACCGTGTGTTATGCTCATTGCTTTTAAATTAAACTCGATCTCCTTCAAAAGAACCATTTTTTCCGACATTGTTTTGTTTATCCGTTTTATTTGGGAGTAAGAATGCATCTTTAAATGGTCACCAGAACGAATCGGAACTTTTATCCAATGCAATCGTAGTATTGGAGTATTTACAGCAGGGTCTTTGTTTTACTCCCAGTAGTTTTTATTGTGTAAATTGACATGGCAGCGCCAATATCTAATCAAACGAAAGAGACGGTATATTCAATATGTTTAAAGTTTTAAATTTACGACTTCATCGATTCGCAAAAAAAAAACAAGAAATATTAACGATCTTAAAACAGGTTCTGAGGAAACGAATTGTCACGCTTATGGATTTAGACCTCAATTATTGCATTTTATGTGACATGGCCACCATTACACTCTGTAGAATTTGTTATGCCATTCATTTTATGGCAATTGGTTTAATAAATGATTTGTTCGACCTAGTTCTGCAGATTGTAAAGAAAGACAAGAACAATCGAAGACTAATGTCAAGTTTCTTTGGAACAATGGTTTTATGAATGAATGTTTTCGTTTATTCAACAATATTGGATTCCAATGATTCAAGCATGTCTTAAAGGGAACATAAATGTTTCCTGCTATTGCACAATGGAAAATGATAAGGTCAACCTCAATGGTTTTGTTCCACATTGCGAAAACCAATAGAATAGACTAGAACTCCTCGAATTTACAAATTTTAAATGAAATCATTTATTTTATATATTTATATGAAAAACTTCAGAAACAAGCTCAGTAGCCAAAAGCCTAAACATAAACCTCGTTTAATGGCACAGAGTAAACGCCAAAGACACTGAATACAACAACAAAACATCCAAAACAAGAAACACGGAACAACAGCACAAAACTCAACAAACAACACAGTGCATATATACTATATAAAACTAGGCGTGTTTATCAAGGATTCTTAGGTACCTCCTTGGAACGGTCAGTAAAGTGGGACAGGGTTTAAACCAGTTTGCGTGGTAATTTTATATAGAAGTCGGCTGAGAAAATTTCAACCTGGATTTGGTGCATACGGCAAACCATTTTTGGAGTGTATGTATTGGAGTAAAACACATATCACAAAAGCTGTTTTACAGTGGAAATATCGACCATCCCATTATAAATCTAGCTTTAGGGTGTCAATAAGACAATGAAAACAAGCATTTTCAGTGAAAAGATATCCCCCGCCAACGATGGCTTGTTTGTGCTTGATGGCTTGTTTGTGCTTGAAGGTTAAAAAAATCTCAGAAATAATAAGATAAGCACATTGGTTTTACTGAGAAACGGCTGCAAACAATGATTTTTTAATAAATCAAGGGCAATAACTCTAAGGAAAATTGACCAATCCAAAAGAAAAATAGACAGGCATCATCACAGTATGTTGGTTCTTATTTATTCCAAGTGTCATGAAATTCTACCAACTAGTTGCATAGAAAAGGGCAAATTACTCATATAGAAATTACACAATCCAAACTTTAAATAAACAGGCATCATCGCAGTATGTTGGTTCATGTTTATTTCAAGTTTCAAGAATTTCTACCAACTAGTTACTGAGAAATGGCTGTAAATGAGAGTTTTTCAAAAAATCAAGGGCAATAACTCCAAGTACAATTGACCAATCCAAAAAAAAATGAACAAAATCATCTTTCCTCCAAATTTCTTTCTTCGAAGTTAGCTAAATTATAAATAATAGGAAATTTGGAACAAAACGTTTTGGTTATGAAAAATGAAGAATCCAAAAATGTCTTAAGTCTGCAACAGTTCCGAACTGCGCAAAATTACACAATATAAATACGACTCAAGAAATATCTCCTTCACTATTATATGGCTAGGGCAATAAATCATTGGCAAGCACATGGCGATATAATAATAAGGCACTGGGGAATTACCCTGTTTCTGATTATTGCTGGCCGGTACAGAATAAAAGGAAATCCATGGGAGTCTGATTATTTTGGCTTAATTTCTTTACTGACTGGGACAATTCGATCTTAGCCTCTTAGGTAGACAAATAAGAATTGCTGCTCGAAAAAAGCGGTATAGGATGTTGCATATATTATTTTTTGTTCACTTCATACGAATCATTTTATCCCGGACAAGCACAGGTAAACTGATGATATGAGAGGTAATTTGCAGCCTAATTCAAATCACATTTCTTATGAAATATACAATTGTCACAGACCCCGCTCACATGTTTGTATTATTCAAATGCAGTCATTCGGTCACGCAGGCTGTCCGTTTAGCGCTGTGGTATGTGTTTTCGCGTTTCACCAAAGCGACACGGGTTCGATTCCAAGCCAAGGGGCATGTAAGTTTGATAAGTGGTGACCAAGCCGTACAAGTCTGTTTCCTGCGTGAACTCCGTTTTCCCAAAAAACACAAGACCCCACTCTCGCGCAACAGCGTACTAACGAGGGTGACTAAGCATAAGTTACCATAACTTTCTTCACAGTCGTTGTAAAATATTTAATTGTTATACTTAATGCGGTAATTCAATTATCCTTCCCAAATACTACATTGTATCTTGTTATAATGTGTTTATACATAAACCAAGACGAACACTTTAAACCCTACAATAGACATTACTGATGTCTATATTTTAACATTTAGCCTTCCGGGAAATTCACTTGATTCCATGTTTCTAAAAGTAATTTGAGTTTTATTTTGTAATTGCTTTTATGATGTCAAGCTAAACAGTTTCATGTCATGATATGTCTGAACTTACGTTTTATTCAGTTGATTGACACTTTTATTATTAAGACGATTTGATTTATCAATCAAGGGTGCAATCCATCTTATATATGTTCTTTATGAATTAAAATTTGAGTTAATAATATTATTATTTAAAAATTGCTTTCATTCCCCTTGTCCTTAACTGCAATCTATTAATAATGTTTAAATTTACATTTTACTGACCGTTCCAAGGCTTGATAAACATACCTATTTTTCATAAAGTATATATGCACTGTGTTGTTTGTGGAGTTTCGTACTGTTGTTCAATGTTTCTTTTTTTATGATTGCTTTTGTACTTGTGTTCTATGTCATTGGCGTTTACACTGTGCCATTAAACGGGGTTTATGTTTAAACTTTTGGCTACTGAGCTTGTTTCTGCAGTTTTTCACATAAGTATTGAAAATGTATAGTCCGCCTAGGATTATATTGCCAATGTTCACTAAAAAAATAAATAAGCAAATATTTTGTATGCGTTTAAGTTCCCACTGTCCCAATTAGTTCATATATGTCCCAAAAATAATAAGTTTTAATTATTTATAGCTGTTTTAGCTTATAATCACAAAGGTTGCGTTTCTGTCTCCAACGCTATGAGTTAACCCTTTTTGTGCAATTGCCTGTAGGTAATTCCAGTGCATTTTTAGCATTTACTGTTCAAAATAATTAAAGTAGCTTTCAACCTTTATGACTTTCATAATGATATCAATGTTTACCCGATATGTGTGTAACACCTTTCGATGCCAACTTAGATCGATGCCAATATTGAATGAATGTTTTTGTCATATGAACGTTTTGTAAAACGGTCCATTTCTCCATAGGTGTTTCATATAACAAGATCATTATAGAATTTGGACAATAAGCTTGTCCTTGACATTTCTATTGTATTAGGCTAAATATTATGTCTGGACATTGCACTGTTTAAACTCGTCTGATGGGACCAAATGTGATTATTCACTAAGTCTCTAAATTTGGTCCAGCACAATTTGTGCCAGACAACTGATTGCATTAATACTGCTATTCCAATTTATGAAAAAGGCATTAACCGTTATAAGGCAAAAAATCTGACAACCTCGATACATCAAATGTGTCTTGGGACGAACCTAATGCAACGGTACCTAAACGCAGTCTAAATATGTATACTATATAAGTTTTCTGTGTCATTGGCGTTGACCCAGTGACATTGAACGAGGTTTATGTTTAATATTTCGACTAATGGATTTGTTTCTGTAGTATCACATACATATTCTTTTTCAATAAAGACGTTATACAGGTTTGTTGAGTTCCTCAAAACATGTTGCATAACCAACAAAATGGCGGAAAGCAATGTGGTAATAATTTGATGTTTAGTTAAATTCCTTCATCTCCCTCATGCAAAACAGACAAAGCATTTAGACACTTTAGGCAATTTAGCACTTACCTTTGGCTTAACCCAGAATTATGTCCAATACAGCACAGGACTGATCTGAAAATATAAATGAAAACAAAATCATAATAGCATTGCTTAAACTATTTTTATCGTATTGTGTTGATTTGTTCTGAGTTGAACCTATATAAACGTTTACGTAATATATCATTGCAATATAAAAGTACAATATTGAATCACTGATTTGTTAGCTCTAACTATATTCGAAACTCCACGAACGAATAAATTCTTGGTATAACAGTGCACAGTTAATATAATGCTAAAAAATATTAATCATATTTCGTTCTTTGACAGTGTTCTTAGTTGAATCTTTATTCACTCAGAAAATTAATCATGGTTTTATTGAATTATAGTATCTATTATGTTATCTATTAAATTATGTCGTGAAATGTAATTCGTAATAATTTAACACTAATTTTCTCAAGTTAAGCGTTTCAAGGAATTTGTTGTTATTTTATTTAGATTATTACTCGATCAAAACTTGAATTTAAGCGTTAACGTTGCAACGAACACAATTGCCAAGACAAAAATAAGGCGAAACTTTTCAAACTGAAACGTTATTGTTAAATTCATAGCAAACAGTGAATCAGTTATGTGTTGCTTTATGATGTTTGTCGCGTATGGAACATTCTGATTTCACAGCGATTAATATCATCGGCAGTGTTCAATCGCCGACAACATGAAATTCCAATAACAAGCCGTGATGATACAGCAGTTATTTATTCTTATTGTTTAATATGTGCAAGCCTATTTCGTTTGATCGCGTTTCCCTGTTGCAATATAAACACTATCGTTTTATCAAATTTGATGAAGTACCAATCATTTATGTGATATATTTGGCGTTATATGTGCGTACAAATTTAAATCACTAATTTGATAGACCAAATTAATCGCGGTATTCACAGTGTGCAATTAATATACGCATTCCGGTATAATATATAAGGTTTCATATTATTTCAATTACGAAACTGTTATGAAAATGTTTTGGTATTACATTTCATATTATCTTTTCGTAGTTATATAATTCCACATTTTGCAAAACACTCAATGTCATATATAAATGACATTTCATGGTATTCATAATTTGAGGCAATAAAATTGTGATATTTACAATTTTATTTCCTGCACTAACATTTAAACAGATGCAACCTAATAGTTTAATTCCACGACGAGTAGTTAATAAAGAAAGGTTTTATGTTGACATTTGATTTGTAATGCTTCCTCCTTTAAAACTAATATGTGTTATCTCTGATTAAAAAAGACGCAATGAGAAATAACAAAAAGAGTTAAAACGGGAACAAATCCATTATGTATAAAAGTTATGACTGTATGTAAGTAAATGCAATCGGAACAACTCGGCAGTCTTCGCCATACGAAGAACCTCGGTGTATTGGTAAAAGTAATTCTTAGAATTACAAAAATATGAGAGATTCATAGTTCAAATCTGCCTGTACTTTATGTTAAGTGTCCAACAGGTGACTCATAATATAGCTTGAAAAATCTCTAAACAGCCCATAGTCACGCGAATTCTGGTATTGAATTACTAAGGTATCTACTTGCAGTGTAGTTAAATGAGAAAAGTTTTGACATTGTAAACCGCCAAACTATATCTGACGTTATTTGTTTGTAAAATGGCCGAGTTGCTCCATTTGTAAGTGAGGTATGAAGCGAATGCCCTTAATACTATTCGAATACAAACTTCATTTTAGCCAGTGAATTTGCCGATAGGCAATTACAAAGTTATAGTCTTAATTATTAAGATTTTCAACTTTCGTGGATGTTTAAAGGTTCACCTTCTTATCCGATACACACCTACTTTGTCAGATTCTGTGTGTACAAAGTATCAGCCAATGAGGTAGTAATCTAAGGCAGTAAGATGACATAAATTCTAAGTTTAATGATTAAGAAGGGCTCGTTAGCTACGCTTAATCCGCCCATTCTTAGTCATTACGATTTTACTTCATATCACCTTACTATTACATATCATGACCATGTAGTATTTTAAGCGTGGTTCATGTCGATTTGTCAGTTTTAATTTAACATGTTTCCTAAGGAATGCCTGAAGTGTAAATGGCAAGTATTTTTTCTTCCGACTGAACTAGTTGAGCACGCTCTGATGACTTCATGTTTCTGAACCTGACATTACTTCTTGAAATTGATGTGTCAGTTAATGAACTAGTATCCAGCATATAAGTGACCTAGTTTTGCATTATTAAATGGCATACTTTATCATATAAACGGCATCTATAAATTTTAGCTTTATAAAATATCACCTAGCTCTACGATTAAATCGTTCACGTTACAAAAAGGTTACAAATAAGTAACATTATAATATTCAGTGTATTATTATTATATATCAAGTAAAATTGAGAACGAGGTTTATTATTTCATAACCACTAATCTAAAATCTATATTTAACAGAGAGGAACGCGACATAGAAATATATTATTTCAAGTACTTTTAATTTTGAAAAATATTTAAGAAATAACACAAGCGTTTAAATTGTCTTGAAAATATTGCAATATACACTTGATGGTATATCTTTATTTTGCGGAATGTCTATTTTTCAGGTCGACATCTGAATTAAAGCCACAAACAAGTACAGAGACGCTAATTGGGGAAACTATATATTTAACTTGAATGTCACGACCATCACATTAGTAGTGCAATAAAATGCGACAGGCGAGTCATTATTTTGCTTGGAAAATTACGAAGCAGCACTTAGTCAGGGGTATTTTGAAATTGAATTATTACGCGATCTACTTGCAGCTTAGTTGAATGCAAATAGTTCTGACACTGTAAATCGCCCATATGCATACTCGGTTGTTTCGAGGGAAAACTCTTTGTGGTGAAATAAAGCAGACGATCTAGTTTAAAAGTGGTACTCATATGGTTGAAATATAAGATAATGTTTTTATATACAACTGGGGTTGACATAAACTTTAATATATCCGACGAACAAAGTTCAGCTTGATCCTTAAGGTATCAAATGCAGATTTAAAAAATGCATTAAGGAATCCAATGCACAATGTTTAACATTATATTTAATTCATCAGATGTACAATGTTAAACTTGAAAATAAGTACTAATGATATGGTCGTAAAGAAGAGGATGTCGTAAATATTGATGATGTAATCCTGAAGAAGGGGATGTCGTGAGTACTGATGATGTGATCGTGCAGAAGGAGATGTCGTGAGTACTGATGATGTGATCGTGTAGAAGGAGATGTTGTGAGTACTGATGATGATGTGATCGTGTAGAAGGAGATGTCGTGAGTACTGATGATGTGATCATGAAGTAGGAGATGTCGTAAATACTGATGATTTGATCATGCAGTAGAGAAAGTCGTGAATACTGATGATGTGATCATGCAGTAGATAATGTCGTGAATACTGATGATGTGATCATGAAGTAGGGGATGTCGTTAGTACTGATGATGTGATCATGAAGTAGGGGATGTCGTGAGTACTAATGATGTGATCATGAAGTAGGGGATGTCGTGAGTACTGATGATGCTAGCATGCAGTAGGGGATGTCGTGAATACTGATGATGTGATCATGCAGTAGAGAATGTCGTAAATACTGATGATATGATCATGCAGTAGAGAATGTCGTAAATACTGATGATATGATCATGCAGTAGGGGATGTCGTGAATACTGATGATGTGATCATGCAGTAGGGAATGTCGTGAATACTGATGATGTGATCATGCAGTAGGGAATGTCGAGAATTCTGATGATGTTATAATGAAGTAGAGACTGTCGTAAATACTGACGATGTCATCGTGCAGTAGCGGATGTAGTTAATACTGATGATGTGATCATGCAGTAGGGGATGTCGTGAATACTGATGATATGATCATGCAGTAGGGGATGTCGTAAGTACTGATGATGTGATCATGATGTAGAGAATGTCGTGAATACTGATGATGTGATCATGTAGTAGAGAATGCCGTGAATACTGATGATGTGATCATGAAGTAGAAGATGTCGTGAATACTGATGATATGATCATGCAGTAGGGGATGTCGTGAATACTGATGATGTGATCATGAAGTAGGGGATGTCGTGAATACTGATGATGTGATCATGAAGTAGGGGATTTCGTGAAAACTGATGAAGTGATTATGCATTATGGGATGTCGTAAATACTGATGATGTGATCATGCAGTAGAGAATGTCGTGAATACTGATGATGTGATCATGATGTAGATGATGTCGTGAATACTGATGATGTGATCATGATGCAGAGGATTTCGTGAATACTGATGCTGTGATCATGATGCAGAGGATGTCGTGAATACTGATGATGTTATCATGAAGTAGGGGATGTCGTGAATACTGATGATGTGATCATGAAGTATGGGATGTCGTAAATACTGATGATGTGATCATGCAGTAGGTGATGTCGTGAATACTGATGATGTAATCATGTAAAAATGTCTCCAAAGCTTTGTCCATTTATTAATATCTAAAGTGTATATGGCATGTTATTTTCATCGACAAAACTTGTTGAGCATGCTTTGTTGACTTCGTGATTGTGAAGTCGACATACCTTGTTTAACCTGATTTGTCGACAATTGTCTTTAGGTTTATATATTCAATCTAGAAATAGTTTTACAGGATTAAATTGAATGCTTTGTAATATAAATGACATTTATTACAATTGTTTCAAACAATATCACATAGCTATTTGTTTAAATTGTTCAAGATACTAATAGGTTGAAATATTCAGTTTTTAAGTACATACCGTCCATATATCAAATATAATGGACAACGAGGTTTACTATTCTTTACCACTTATTAAAATGCCGTTTCAAACCTTGGTAATACTTTATTGCAATGACTTGTAATCTCGATGAATAATTTATATATAAAACCACAAACTTACTTTTTTTAAATAATCTTGACGAAATTTCAATATATACTTGATGGTATATCTTGATTATAAATTGTAATAATAGCCATATGAATACCACTTATAAACTGGATCTTATATTGCCTGCTTTATTTCACCACAAATGTGAAGGTCGTAGCATTCAAGTTAAATATCTGATTTCCCACATTACAGTCTCTGTTCTACACTGAAGCTCTTATTCAAATGTCAACCCGAATAAAAGACATTATTATGGAAATTAAAGATGTATTGATATACAACTAGGTTAGGCCACAAAATGTTGGACAATGTACTTCCCCGCAATATATTTTGATATGGTCTGGATTGAATAGTTATGAAATAGTTTAGTACATTAAGGGTCGATTGCTCTAAACTATGTTAAAGATGCACTCTTATTCCCAAATAAGAGCTATCACAATTAATACAAATGTTTTAATACACCAAACAGGACGATTAAATACCGAAAATAAATAGTTCTTATGATGGCTGTCGAGTTTAATTCGAAAGAAAGGTGCAAAAAACACGGTGTTTCTATCTTATGAGACTATAGTCGATCACAGCAAATATTTTAGCACTCACCAATCATTTTATATTTTTGCGTTTTCAGCTTTTTAATACACCTGTTACAATCTTGTTATCAGTGAATTGATATTTTCTTTAAATGCTTCATTTTGTAAGTAGCTAAAGGTTTATCACTCAAAAAGTATGTATGTTATACATGTGTATGTATTGATTTTGAATTAGAGTATCACTTTTAATAACGTCTGCGTTGAAAAGAAATAATATTGTCTAGTACATAAAGGGCCGAATTTTCAAAACTAATTCAAAGTTAACACTGTGATTTACGAAATCGTTGTTAACTTTGGAATATGTCTTCTAAACGTCGTTTATATGTAATACATACTTCATTAATACGTTATCCATATGTGATTAATATTGATATATAATACTTGAACTCAAGGAATTTACTGGGCTTGACATTTCTTTGTTTCTCGAAGAACATGTTTTGTACTTTTACAGGGACTCGTTAATTGGGATGTTAAATGCATTTAGTTTACAAAACAAGTGTGGAAAATCATTAGGAGTTTTTAAAGTAAGATTCTGAAAGCTGAAACCCTTCAACAAATGTTGATATATGCTAAAATGTTGTCTTTAAAGTCACCGATTTTTAAAAATATAATAACACGAATCATCAAATTAAAGCGTTTTATTAGTTTTATCATTTTATATTCACTTGTATATAACATATTTAAAAAAAGATCCACTATTAAAGCTGTATTTTTGAGATTTGCAAAGAAAAGTTAAGAAAAAAACCCTGTTACAATATTTCATAAACGGCCAATTTTAAAAATATACATATTCCTTGAACTGATTTAAGCTCAAATCTGAAAAAAAAAACGTAAAATCGGTCAATAAAAGAAGAATTTTATAAAATATTAAACCTCGGAAGAGGTTGGCCTTGCTATTTGCATTTTTTTAATTATTTGTTTTGCCCATTAGGCAAACAGTTATAAAGGTGAATGACTAATAGTTTAGTTTAAACCTATTTCATTTTACAACGATTGAGAAACAAGCTATTTCAACTTATAGGTATCACTCTCGTTAGCACGATGTTGCGCGAGAGTGTGGTCTTGTGTTGTGGGGAAAACCGGAGTACCCGGAGAAAACCCACTTGTCCGGCTTAGTGACCACTAACCAAACTCACATGCGCCCAGGCCGGGAATCGAACCTGGGTCGCCTTTGTAAGAAGCAAGTGCGCTAACCACTGCGCTAACCGGGCAACCAAATGACTCTTGTTCACTAAACCAATGAAGGTTTGAAACAAGAAATAGTTAGCATATTGATTCATTGAGATAAATTCATTTGAAACATGCTTATTGGTTGTATGACGTCCAGTTGTATGCACTCAGTTTAACTCCTAGATAAAATTGAAAACCAAGGTTGCGAGCATCTTTATCTTAATAATTTACATTATCAATAGTTCTTTAATCGGCACTTTCCCATGAATCCCATAAGAAACATGAAAGTATACGTGTATGACTCGGGATGTCGACAGTTGTCTCCAAGGGTAATAATGGGCGATAATAGCATCTTTCTTCAATCATAACTGTGAAACGAGCTCGTTAAATGTCAAATTACTGCCCAGTGTTGAAGACAGGATAGGCAGTAGACATCAATCATCCAGAAGTTTATGTGTACCCTGGAGATAGCTTGTCATTTTCATCAGGGCTGTTCATAAATCCAGGGAGAGGTATTGGTTGTTGGTTCATACTAGTTTACTTAAAATAACATTCTTATTCAAAATCCAAACATATAGATGTATAACAAAAAACGTTACCGTGTTTTCCGCACCTTTTGTTCAAATTACACTCGGTGTCCTTCATAAGAACCATTGTTCGATATTTATTCATCCTTTTTGGTATATTAAAACAATTGCTTTAATTGAGAAATATATATATATTAGGAGGAAGATAGTTTCTTTAAGCTCGAATATGACAAAGGTCGACATCTTATGGAACCACGGTTTAGTCCGTTACCTGGGTAGAAATCTTAACTGTCGTCTATTTTAAGAGCCAATGAGAAAGTACATCAAGTCGGGATCTAATCCACAACTCAATTGGTGAGAGTCGGACTCAATTGTCGCTAGACAACTATCTGCCTTAATAGGTTGTTGTCCATTAAAAGGTACCTCTGGGCCCTTACTCCTAATGCCAAAAGCAAATGTCACTAAATGCAAAATGTCAATGCTGATGTAGAAATGCTATCATAAGAGAAAAGAAGGTAAACAATACCGTATCTGTAACAATTGACCTGTTCTACAATCAAACATGCATTTTTTGTGAAAAGTAATTATATTTTATATATTTTGAAACATTTAAGCTTACGGTTTTCTGATTCTGAGTCTGAAACTCAATACTAAAGCGAGTACGGGCCCTGGTTGTGATCGAATCTACCACCTCTCCCGTGAGAAACGGACTTTAATGCAACTATACCAATTTCACCCTCAATGTTTGGTTTTGTGTCAATATAAAACTATATAAAAGAATATCATTTCCAATTGTGACAAACAACTGTAATTCGGCGCTTCTTTTCAGTTCGTTAATCAATAAAAATCAACGAAAGTTTGACCTTTTTGAAGCCTACTTGAGACATTTGTAAAGGTTGCGAGATCCCATTTGGTTCCAATATGTAATATATAGAGAAGAAAATTAGGAAAGAAATACATAGTTCTACATTAATATTCGAACTTACAACAACTAGCTTTGTATTAATATTATCTTTCTTGGTCGATTGGTACCGTATACATGGACGTTAATCAATCATAGTGGATCATAAACCACTAAAACAATCTTAAAGTGACACTCTTGTTCAAAATCTATATAAACACATTTATAACAAACATAATCTGTGAGTGATAAACCTTTTACTACATTCTAAACAATACGGTTCTGAAAACAATGTAAACAAACAAGTAGGTGGCGTTAAGTTTATATTTGTTTACATCAGTTGTGACCCGTGGTGACCCATGTGAGAACCCCTTTGAAGTCACGTGGTTCCTCACTCTGTTTACGGTGTGACGACACTGTAATCCGATAACGGTCGTTATATTTTGATAGTTCTCCGTAAACAAATTTACTATTTTTTACGACTGACCCGTTAATATTTTGTATTCTCCATTGGAAGATATGTTTTTTGTAAACATTACGTTTTTTTTTATATTTTACGAAACAAATTGTATTTAAGGTTGAAAAAGGTGTCCCAGCATCACATTGGAACGTGATTTCCATCATAATTATCAATTAAATGGTCAGTGGTTTGTTTTCGATGTTTTTGGCTGAGTCTTAAACTTACACTTTTATTGCTTTGTTTTGAGTGTACAACTATTTGAAAGCAGTTCGGTATGATACGTAAACCATTAAAACACGACAACGACCACTCATTGAAGCTTAGATCTTCAACACACACAATTTAGAACGTCTTAAATGTAGCAGTATTTTTTAGCAATGCTTTTGTTTAATAGTTGTAAATTCTGAGAGATAAACAATCAATTTTCGGGTATTTGACACTTATAAAATAAACACTATCTTGAAAATAAACATAGCATTGTTGTTTTTGTAATTCCTCCAAAATCTAAATAAATTTTGTTTTTATCAACACCGACGTTTTAACACCGCGTCCACAATTGAATTTCTAAACAGGACATTCGTCGGACTGTTTCCAGCTCTTCAATAAAACAGATTACTAAGATGCATACACTATGCACGAATTTTAGCAAAAATATACTGAATATCGCAGAGACGCCTATGTGAACAAAATCTTGAACATAGATAATTTTTATTAATGCATTTTGCACTATAAACATATTCAAATATATATTATATTCATTTATTTTTATGTAAACATGGGATGATTTCTCCAAGGCAAAGGAAGTATGAAGCACGAGACGAAACGGCTAGCGTAGACTGGCAATGAAGTGTATATAGGATATTAAGACGATATTGCAGAGGCAATGTTGTTGTTTGTCACACTAATTGAACATTTTGCCTTAAGTCAAAAGTGCAGTGTTCGATGTTTTAACGTTGCTCTTTCCAGCCTTTTGGAAACACATCGTTACTTCATGAGCATAATTGGCTCAGAGTGAAAGTAAATTGACACAATATAAACCGATCTACAACGCCAATAAAACAATAATACTATTAACGACCATATGTCGTATGCATTGTATTTACTTTTAGCAAACACATCAATCATAGCATTCGTCACTAGATTGTGGTTGTGTTTCTGATCGACGGCAACTCTAATACCATTGTCTTGGGGGTAAATTATATCTCATTAGTTGCTTTTCGCGCATTAAAGTGCAGTTTGAAGGATTGTCGACTGTACAAAATACATAATTGGTTTCTCAACTACAATAGTTCTCGTCTTCATTATTATAGGTCTTTTAACGCGCGAGGGCTTTGCTCAGTTATATTAAAAACAGTGATGATGCCACCGCATTTTTTGAAATTAAGAGACAGTTAACGTTGTTTTGTATTAATTCGTTGAACTATCAAGTTTCTCACTTGAATCTGAAAGTGTGAACCCAACAGGAAAGTACGTATAAGGCCATATTTTGTTTAATATGAACCTTTCAAAACGTTTGAAGCCCAAAGCAAAAGTGAGAGTAACTAAGCAGAGGAAAAGTGTGAGTTCAAATCACAAGTGTGACGTCCAAAGTAAAAGTATGAGTCTAAAAGCTAAATGTGAGTTTTTAAGCAAAGGTCATGTCCCAAAGTAAATATGTGAGTTACAAATCAAAAGTGTGTGTCCAAAAATAAATCTACTTCGATTTGAAAATGTGTGAAAGCAAACGCACACGTCTACAAACGAAAGTGTGAGTCAAAAAACAAATGAACGAGTCTAGGGAATGCCAAATGCGAGTAAACAAGAAATCTGAATGAGTCATAAGCGAACAGCATTTAAGTAAAAGGATTGAGGTAGCAGTTATTGGCTGAGATATTGTGACGTTATTTACATCAGCGCTGGCTCTGAAACTGCACTTTTGCATATGCAAACAGAAGGTGTAGCTATATGCGCATGCACAAATATAACAAATTGATAAATCACGATGAGTCGTCTTAAATAATCAGTAAAGATTCTGCACAAATAAGAAACTAAACATTTAAAAAACATAACACTAAATCTACATTGAAAACAGCAGATTCGCATTTAGTCTTTAAAATGTCCATTGAAAGCAAATTTCTGAACAGTCTTGTCGGGCCTCACTGAACATGAAACAAACATGCACTAACATTCTAGCTGTGACAATAAAACGTTATGGTTCACTAAATTTCATAGACCTACACGGAGCGATTCAATTATTTGTACTTTTATGAGGTGTGTCGCCTCTGGCATTTCATGCTATATCTGACACATTGTGATCAGCGTTGGTGATTAATCGTGAACAACACGACAATGGAATCACTTGATATTTGCAAAACATCCGTAATATTTCTCGATTTGTCATAATTCTTGGGAAATGAACTTTGCAGCAGTCACAACATTACATTATTGTTTTGATAAACTTATTTAAAACCGCTAATTTCTTTTAATAACATTTAAAAGTATCAATAATAAGTTACAGTTTTATTTATAAGTGTTAATATCGCTCTGTTAATAGAGCCATTTTTGTATGAACTATCTTTATTGTAAATTATTATCATTGAAATACAATTAAACTTCAATGACATATTTGTCAAATTATATATCGCTTATGTTATCACAAAACTAATATAATATATTCAATGAAACACAGGATTTATGATTTTAGCTTACGAGCTTATAACTGCAACCAGTTCCCCTCAGTTCTGAAGGATGCGTATACCGTTTAAACACGACTTCGACGACTGACCGATGCTTATTTCTTCGACACACACAATCTAGAACATCATACATGTCGTAGCACTTTTCAGCAATGATTTTGTTTAATATTTGTATATTTTGAGAAAAAAAAGTATTTCACTTTTCACTAAACAAACACTGACTTGAAAATAAACTTATCAATGCTGTTTTTCTGTAATCCTCCAAGATCTAAATAAATTTTGTTTTTATCAACACCGACATTTTAACACCGCGTCCAGCACTGAATTTCTGACCAGCATATTCATCGAACTGTTTACAGCTCTTCAATAAAACCGATGCATAAGATGCATACACTATCCAAGAATTTTACGAAATATACTGAAGAACGTAGAGACGCAGAGTCGCATATGTAAACAAAACAATTGAAAGTATACTTTTTTTGTGATATGCACAAGACATTACAAATATTTTCAATATATATTTTATTCATTTATCTTTATGTAAACATGCGAAGATTTCTCCAAGGCAAACAAAGTATGAAGCGACGAGACGAAACGGCTAGCGTAGCGTGGCAATACACACACACTAAAGGATGTTAGCCTGATGCAGAGACGCATATGTAAAGAAAAACCTGAACGTAGACATTTAATTGTATGCATTATACATTACAAATACATTCAAATATAACATTAATCTTTATGGAAACGGGTAATGATTTCTCCACGGAAAACAATCTAAGAAGCACGAGACGAAACGGCTAGCATAGAATAGCAATGCAGAGCAAATATTAAGACGATATTGCAGAGGCAACGTTGTTGCGTATCAGATTGATTGAACACTGCCTAAAGTCAAAAGTGTAGTGTTTGATGTTTAAACAGAATCAATGTTTAATCCAAAGCACTGCATTAATAATGACGTTTTGATGAGTCTAAATACAACATCACTTCAAGCATAGCATTATAAGAATTGTTATTTCGTGGTTTATTCCGTCCTTTTGGAAACCTACAGATGACTTGTACTTTATGAGAAAATAATACTCAGGGTTAAATTGACACATAATAAAAGATATGAAACGATTTACGAAAACAATAAAATATTAAGACTATAAATGACCACATGTCGCATACATTGTATTTACTTTCAGCAAACACATCAATCAAATCATTCGTCACTAGATATTGGTGTTTCTGATCGACGGATACCCTAATGCTATTGTCTTGCAGGCAAATAACATGTCATTATTTGCATTTCGCGGACAATAGTCTAGTTTGAAGAATAGTCGACTGCACAAGATACATCATTGGATTCCCAACGACAATAGTTCTCGTCTTCCTTTTATTTCAAGTCGTTTAACGCGCTAGGGCTTTGCTCAACTAGATCAAGAACAGTGGTGAAGCCACTGCGTTTTTAGATATCAAGGGACAGTTAAAATTGTTTTTGTATTCCACATTTTGAATCATTAGCAAGCTGCTCTCTTGTTGCTGAAAAGTGGGACCTCCAAAAGGTTAATCAGTATGAGGCCATCCTCAAAACGAGTTACGCCCAAAACATATTATGGAAAACAAGGACAAAACACCCGATCCTCGACATTATATCTCATAAATGGCTGCAAGTATGGACACACATTGAACACCACAACAGAGGTGATTTTTTTATTATTAAACTATGTAAATGAGTGTTACCTGACTGTTGATGGGCTCTGAGTGTCAAAATGATCTTGGAGGTTTTGTTCACCTATGCGAAAACAAAAGTTTGTCCTACATTCCAAACACATATACATGTAAGGACATTATAATCATATGAGATGTACGTATAAGTTCGAGTATGCGGAAACGCTACCGTTACATCAAGCTAACGACAACCCAATTAAGTACGCACACACACACACACAGATACACACGCACGCACGCACGCACGCACGCACGCACGCACACACACACACACACACACACACACACGTAAGCATTATGTATTAGTAGTATGTATCAGTACGAGACTTTTTCCATAGTAAACAGCAGCTTAGCATTTAGACTGGTAAAAGTTCAGTGAAAGCAAATGTCAGAAAGATATTGTCGGGCCTCACTAAACATGAAACAAACATGCAATAACATTCTAGCTGAGACAATAAAACGATCCGGTTCACTAAATTTCATAGATATTCACGGAGCGATTCAATTATTTGGACTTTTATGAGTTGTGCCGCCTCTGGCATTTCCTGCTATAACTGACACATTGTGATCAGCGTTGGTGAATAATCGTGAACAACACGACACAATGGAATCACTTGATATTTGCGAAACATCCGTAATATTTCTCGATTTGACATAATTCTTGGGAAATGCAGTTGGCAGCAATCACAAAATTAAATATTTTTTGCCATTAAATTATATAAAAGCGCTAATTTCTTGTGATACCATTTAAACTTTTCAATAATAAGTTACAGTTATATTTTTAAGTGTTAATATCGCTCTGTTAATAGAGCCATTTTTGTATGAACTATCTTTATTAATAATTATTTTCAATGAAATACAGTTTAATTTCAATGATATATTTGTCAAATTATATATCACTTATTTTAAAACGAAATTAATATATTATATTCAATGAAAAACAGGAGTCATGATTTTTACAGATTTAAATGAAAATAAATTTCAAATTTAGATATGACTTTTGAGCTAAATTACACGTATTTCGTAAAAAAAACACTGTTAATTTAGTATCCTTAGTAAAAAAAGTAAATATTAACTTTATATTTGAAAGATCTCTTTACATATCCTAATATATCTTTACCTTACATCCCGATTGTCAGAATATCAACCAAAACAATAAGAATGACTGCTTTTTAGAGATAAAGTTCTATTTCTAATTTCAATTTCATATCTATCGTGTTATTGGTGTATATAATTATATATTAATTATATAACAATTCATATCATATATCAAGGAAGACATCCAGTATATGTTCAAATTACCTAATAAATGTTTTGAATCTGATTAGGAAATTTCTTGTTAATGACATATCTTATTGAAGTTTTCTTTCAAACATAATCGTAACGAAGCTGTATTACATGAATTCCTAGAAGGAAGTTGTCCATAGATATTTAACCGTAATATTTGATATATTTTTTCAGTCAGACATATTGCGTCTCGGAAGGAAGGCAAAAAAAGATGATAATTCAGGGAAATTTTTTACATCCCTGAATATCACGACCTTCACATTTACATTTATTGAAGAGAAACGTTTAAAAATCAAGTGCATGTTAAAGATATTGCGTTACGACATCGGATATTATTTCGAATAATATAACAGTTAACAACATTTATGTGAACTTCGAAAAGAAATACACAAATTAATCTTGTGCTCAAAGTTTACGATGTCGAAAATCGTGATTGAATGCAACGTCGCAGAATTACATTGGTGTGCACAGGTTTACTCAAGTAGTTTGTTTTGTATCCATTTTTATCCAAGATAAATGCTGTACGTTTTTGCGTTAAATACAATTTAAACATTGAAAATATTTGATTCGGTCTAGCATGTTTATTACGAAAGTTAAACGCTGTATGGCCAATATACATCAATAACTATTGACTGACCACTGGTCAGCTGACTACCATGACAGGTTTATAATGGCCAATTAAATTATCCTACAGAGGAAATTATTTCCCGCCTAATTCAGTATATTCAAACGTCAGAAAACACATTCCTTTAACTCGAAATGGCTACTATCGGTATCTTTAGCGTTAGTATTCATACATACATAAGTATAATTGGACGCTAGAAAAGTCCGATAGGAAACTAATATAGACATTTGACAACATTGGGAAGACAATATACCATTCCTATAACTGATGACCGAGTTCTGAAACAGAATTATGTGAGGCTAATTTCATCTTAATTCACATGAGACATAAGTTTATCATTTATGTATGAGAATAGCTGTCGAATGAGATTTTGTTTCCCAAAGGACCAATAAATGAAATTAGTTATCCCATTCTTGTTAAGGATAGAAAATGTAATTGTTTTACAGATAGTTTTACGATGTTCATTTCATAGTTTCTCCTATAGGTACTTTCGTAAGGCGACAGTTTTCGATATATAATTACCGTCAAACCCCGTTGGCTCGAAGTCGCTTGGCTCGATTTCATTGCTGACTCGAATTGGATGTAAAGAGCCAATATTATTCTATTAAACGTTTGCATTACCGCTTGGCTCGAATTTCCTGAGGTTTGAGGTATTTTCATCGCTCCCTTAGAGTTCGAGCCAACGAGGGTCTACTGTATACTCATTGTGAACTACGCTATTTCATAGAAGTTAGTTGTCTATAGATATTCAACTGTAATTTTTTATATACAGTTGAAACCCGTTGGCTCGATATCGCAGGGACCGGCCAAAATATTTCGAGCCTCGCGAATATCGAGCCAAGCGGGAATGCTTACAAAGCGTTAAACACATTCGGTCCTTTACATCCAGTTTGAGCCATCGAAGAAGTCTAGCCAAGCGATATCGAGCAAACGAGTTTCAATTTTATTGTTTTAGTTAGATATCTTGCGTCTCAGAATGTAAGGCCAAAAATAGTTGATAGTTCAGGGAATTTCTTTATATCCCTGAATGTCACGACCGTCACATTAAGATTGATTGAAGGAAAACGTTTTAAAATAAAGCGCAAGTTAATGCGCATTTATAGTTCCTATGTGACATAAAATCTCCTTCGACAGCTATTATCATACATAAATAATAAACTGACAACGTTGTTTTTGACTGTTCTCCATGCACGATTTAAATATTTTGTACGCGACCCGTTTAGGTTTTTATACTCATTAAAATGCTATACTTGTATTCAAATCTATTTTTTATTCTTTATACACGAAATTGGATTCAGTTACTATTTAACTGAGTACTTAACATTACCGCTTCTAAACATGCCTTTAAAACGTGCACATTATAGTATATGACTTACTTGTTTGTCTTTCCATTTGAATGGATTTTCATGTTATGAATAAACCCATTTGTTTTAAATAACAAAAACCCAAAAAGCATATGATTTAGGTAAAGCTTAAAAGCACTAACCTTTATGATTTTTTAAAGCTACGTTTTAAAGTACTCTTAAGTGTTTTAATAGTCTATATTATATTGTGTTAATTGCCCACTAACTTACTAGCCACGGTTTATATATACCGCTTCACCTGATTAAAATCAACATCCGCTGACTGCTGATAAACTGAAATAAATGTATTGAAAATCTTGTACAGTTCTTCTTTTTTATGAGACAAAATGTAATGTTGACCACTTATGATTTTTAAATGACCATACGGAATTTGCATTTACATTGTCCATACACCGTACACATCAAGCATAAAACATCCATATCATACTTGCCTCTATGGAAGTGCCGTGTGTTGAATACTGCCTTTTTGACTAATGTTTACGTAAGTCTTCATGATACATTCGGAACTCCTCGGCCTTTTTTTATAGAAAACAACCTCGGATTTATGCCATTACATCAGTACAAGTAGTTCGTAAAATTTTGAATAAGACTGTAAATTAAATGTAGTGTTTTAGCTTGAATTTGTATAACTAAGTTTAAAATGATTGCTAGTGAAGTGTATTTATGCAAACATAATTAAGATTCCCAAGAGTAAAGTCATTAAGTTTAACTGTTAAATATAAATTACTACGTGATCTATTGCAGCGTTGTTAAAGCGTACCGATTATGCACCAGTCAATTGTAACCACGGCCCCCCCCCCCCCCAAGGTCCGGGGAATAACGGGGACTTTGACTTTCGGTCCAGCCAACCCCATGTAAAACTGATGGTAAAATCCCCCCTAAATGCCCCCCGCACCCCAGGGAGCGTAGGTTAGGCCCATTCCCCGCTGTATTTTGCACGAAAACAAAACCACTGCATTCACCCGGCACTGCGGGGCCACCTGAAAGATAAAAACACGGCCCATTTCCTCGGCTATCCCCGGTATACCTCCGGACCGGGGGGGGGGGGGTACAATTGACTGGTGCATTACTAACATTGTAACCCGTCCATATACATCCGAGGTTGTTTCCGATAAAAAAAGGCCGAGGAGCCCGGAATTTTCACGATATTTACGATTGAACCAACAGTGATTGGCGATATCACCAACAGGAAATCTCATGGCAATGTCTTGAGGGTAAAATTACATCTTATTATGTATTTTTGACAAATAAGAGTGAACTTCGTGTACATCTTAACCAATTTGATGTCAGGAAGAATTACAAAATTGGTTCCTCAGCGACAGCATTGGTTCTCATTATTGAATCAAGTCTTTCAACATTCTTAGGGTTTCGCTAAATTAGATGAATAACACTGAGAAAGTCGGTGCATTTGTATCGATCAAAAGAAAACAACAAAAAACGAGCCTTCACGAGCCGTGTTCTTAAACTAGAACACACGCGTTAACCTTGCTCATGGCATATATTGATGACGTAGTGCACACAAAATAGACAATGCGTACACGTCACACCTGTACAAGTACCGTTTCAGAACCTCTCGAATTAGAACTAGTTAACTACGATTATATAAGAAGTTTTAGCAAATTGAATGTTGCATTTTTAACGTCATATATTTTACAACTTGTGTGAAGAAAGTTATGATGCACGAGATTGTGGTCATGTTGTGTAGGAATAGCCCGAGTACCCGGAGAAAACCTACTTGGACGGCTTGGTGACCACTTACATGCGCCCAGGCTGGACAATCGAACCCTTTGAGCCTCGGTGAGAGGCGACTGCGCTAACCAGACAACAAGCCGTTGCATTTGTTAACGTCATTTCCTTCATATCCGTTATTCATCTACGATTGTTTATTTTTTTCAACAGCAATTTTAAGTAAAAATTGCGTTGTTACAAATTACTACTGATTTAAATGCATTTCCGAATTAAAACTCTATAATTTCAATATGCTTAGGTATGTTGTTCGAAGCTCTAAGATTACCTCCTGACATATAAGTAAGTTCGTCAGATATACTTGTCCCGCATTGAGACGGTCGGTGCAATATGCCTTAAACTAAATGTAACTTTTTTCGCCTGAAACAAAATGCAATAACATTCCAGCTCAGACAATAAAACATTATTCCAAACATTAATGTATAGACATACACCTAGGGATTCAATTAGTTGGACTGAATCGATGTTTGCCGCGTGTATATAAAGAATAAATGTAAGATATAAAACATTAAAAGCTTTGAAATATATGATAAATCATAATATTTGTATTTTATAATGTATTGGTATCGTTCTTTAAAGTGACACTCTTATTCAAAATCAAACATACACATGTATAACAAACATCAATTTTGAATGATAAACCTTTAACTACTGACCAAAAAAATGCATGGTTTGTTACTATCTGAGTAATAGTGCATCTTTAATAAGTATATGACTTATTGTAATGAATTAATCACGCAGCTGGTTGAAATTATGATTTACCAAAATTTCATTAGTTTCTAAAGGAAAAATAAATACGAGGGCCATAAAAAAATACGAATTATCTCTTAATAAGTAATTATGGTGTGAACGCCTTATAGAAAAACACGTATATGGAAAATGCATAGTCAGGAATAAACAGATGGTTAACAACGTCACATATGTTACGGTTTTCTTTTTGGATGGTTAATGACATTGCATAGTTCACGTGGTGTACAGACAATGATATTGTAGGCTGCCATATTACTGCCCAGTGTCCAAAACAGGATGGACAGTAGACATCTATCTTCTTGTGGTTGTGGAAATATTACAGATTCATCAGTGCTATTCATAGACCGACGGACCATAATTTTTTTCAAAGGTTGTACCTTTGTAGCATATCCGGCCCAATATGGCGGTTATAGATTTAGTTTGACGAACGATTTTTTTAGCGCGGTTGGTGCATTTTATCAAAACTAATTTTGATTAATTCCAAATATCATTTTGAAATTAATCGATGTTTTGTTTCAGAAAAACCGAACAACATCAACTACTAGAAGGAAGTAACGTTCACACATTAAAGCGGCACTCTCACAGATTTCCGTTTGTACCACTTTATTTTTTTTGTTTTAGAATGAGCCAAATTTTGCAAAAATATCTGCAAACCAGTGGTACAAGACTGCTGACGAAAAATTAGATCGTAGATTTTCATATTTCCGTTCGAAAAGTATTGTTTTTCATTTTTTAACTTAAATATAAAAATCTGCGATCTAATCTTTTTCTTGTAACACTTTGTTGAGGATAATAACTTATGTCAGCGCTACTTTGCTGCCTTTTTTTGTTGTATAACTCCTCTGTAAGTAGCAAAGTAGCGGGTCATAAAACGTGACTTTATACTTAGTTCTATATCCAAACTGAGATTCCTGTTCAATTTCATCGTATACAATATGGAAAAAACTCCAGATTATACAACGAAATAATTACACCTGAAATAAGCATTGCCACAAACGTGATGGCACTCTTTCTTCTTTATATCCTATTAAACTATCACGTGTATATTTTTTTCTAAATTACAGGCGATAGGCGTCATTAGGTCATGACGCCGTAATGAAATGAAACAATATGGTATCTTTATATACAGGTTAACTGATAAAGGCTGACAGAAAATCGGGTAATGGTATTGATTTGAAATTGAGAAATAATGATTAATTGTTGGATGTGATGATGAATGTAATAATTGCTATAATCTAAAGATTGCACAGGATGGAGGTGTATTACATGTTTCTGATACAAGCAGATGGGTATTTGTCATTCGAACGACTGAATAAACTAAACAATAAAAGGTACAGTCAGGGAAAAGTCAAATCAAGAATCAAACCTCATTCAAACGACATCAGATAATAGTGGTATTGCGAAACACTACGTTCTCGTTTTTTTGTACGATATGGCTACGGTTTGTGTACTAATTCATCATAGTGTTTGAAGTAAAGGTTACATTTGGTGTATTACGTCATTCGGGTATGTGTACCTGTGAGCTACATTTGTGTACTACGTCATGCAGCGTTGTGTAAGTGTGTGCAAAATTTGTTTAGGACGTCATTCATGTATGGACACGTATGGGCTACATATTTGGTACTACGTCATCCAACCATGTGTACTTATGGGATACACTAGTGTACTACGTCATCTGAGTAAGTGCAAATAATACAAGCTGAGAATGACATGTACGACAACACGAACAAAGTGATTGAGCGAGCTCCAGTAACCTTAAAATGAACATTCGCAATTCTAAATAAAACAAAAACATTAACAACAGGTACAAGTACACGTACACGTCTTGGCCTGCTTGTTGAGGAGTTGTTAAAGATAACAATGTGATTTATAACAGCGTTGTTAACTTAAAGCCGAACTATTGTATGATATGATCATATATATCTATAAATACAACAAGAACAGCTGCAACAGGTGCCTCAAATCTTGTTAGGAAAACTTGGGATCATAAGCAAGTCTGTGAAATGTCCAAAGTAATATAGATTGGAGAGTAAACAACGATAACGTTAACAACGTTGTTAACTTTAATTTGGGATCACAACCATGTCTTTGAAAATACCAGAGCAATTTATATTTGAAAGTTAACAACATTTACGTAAACAACGTTGTTTACTTTAATTAGGAACCATAAACATGTCTGTGGAAATTCCAGAGCAATTCAGCTTTAAAAGTTAACAACGAGGATGTAAACAACGCTGTTAACTTTAATTTGGGACCACAAGCGTGCCTGTGAACATTCCAGAACAATTCAAATTTGAAAGTTAACAACGATGACGTTAACTTTAATTAGGAAACATAAACATGTCTGTGGAAATTCCAGAGGAATTCAGACTCGAAAGTTAACACAGGTGACATTAACAACGTTTTTAACTTAAACTAGGAAGCATAAGCGTGTCTGTGGAAATTCAAGAGCAATTCTGATTTGAAAGTTAACACGATGACGTTAACAACAGTGTTAACTTGAACGAAGTTCTGAACAATTATTGCCATATTTGTTCAAAACCTCTTTAATGATAATAAGGCAAAAATAGCGCAGATCAAGTACTTTAACGATTAACCCTCTCAAATTGATAGAACCGTTATCATTTTAATAAAGCTCAGTAAACACGTGTGAAGAAGTGAGTACACACAATTCACGGGATTTGTCTTGAAAAATCTAAGTCATCATGTCATATAGTCATGAGAACATCGATCAGCGTTCTAATTGAAAAGATTCGTGTTTGATATGATATCTGGATATTGTCATGAAAAGCGGGAGAAAATTAAGCGATTTGATAAGGTGAAAATATCCGTCGGGAAAATTAGCTCAATAAAATGACAGCCTAAAGAGACAACATCCACGCACCGTTTTTTTACACATTGATAAAATGAAAACTACAGGACAAGACACGTGGAAAACATATAACGAATAAATGTACTTGCTTCAATGTATTTATGTATGTATATATGTATTAATTTGTACTTTGTGTGTCTCTAGGTTAGTGTGTGATAGGCCTTTGCCTTTTGCCTTTTACAGGGTATGCGTTTGGTTATTTAAGGTATTCGGACTTTCCCTGACACTCACAGGGTATTCGTTTGGTTATTTAAGGTATTCGGACTTTCCCTGACACTCACATGGGTATTCGTTTGGTTATTTAAGGTATTCGGACTTTCCCTGACACTCACAGGGTATTCGTTTGGTTATTTAAGGTATTCGGACTTTCCCTGACACTCACAGGGTATTCGTTTGGTTATTTAAGGTATTCGGACTTTCCCTGACACTCACAGGGTATTCGTTTGATTATTTAAGGTATTCGGACTTTCCCTGACACTCACAGGGTATTCGTTTGGTTATTTAAGGTATTCGGACTTTCCCTGACACTCAATGAGAGTCATATAACGTCACAATAGAATAAGTCAGTCATTTACGGGTTTAACCTAGTGCATGAATTCTCATTTTCAGGTTTAAACTAGTGCACGTGTACTCATTTTTTGGCATTAAACTAGTACACGTGTTCTCATTTTCGGGTTTATCTTAGTGCACGAGTACTCATTTTTGGGTTTAAACTAGTGCATAATTTCTCATTTTCAAATTTACCTAAGTACTCGAGTAGTGTATTTACGAGCGTTTCGTAGAATAGCGAAGTAAAAATTGTCTAATGCGGTACTGGTTTATATTGATTGGTTTATGCACGAGATTTTCGTGCAGTATTATATTGGATAATTTGGTCATTCTACCTGACGATTGCATACCGTTCATATCGAATTTTGTACATGTTCATTTTGCCGGCATGGATTCGGAAAACGTGCATTTATCGAACATTGAAAAACTTATTGACAATAAATTATCTTCATTTGAGCAACGTTTAAATTCAACGCAAAGGGATTTGAGTTCGCAAATTCAGAATACTTTGTCAGCGAACAATAATTATGTATTCAAGAGGAAAGGCAAGGAAGCACAGTTCAAGGCCAACGCGCTCGTGCTCGACAAGCTGCAGGAAGCGGGCTCCAGTCTACAGGACGTTACCGCAGCTCAACCGGATGACGCTATCGCGAAGGCACGGGGAAAAATTGTGGAAGGTATGGACTTGCTTAAACATAGACAAAAGTTGATAAAGTTAGCAGACAGTTCTGAGCACGGTTGGAAGGTTGTACAAGAGTACGAGGCGCATCCTCTCGCCGAAGACTCTGACGATGAGAAGAAGATATACAAAGCTCAGCTGAAGGCCGACCGGAAGTTCAAAGATGAGCGTCGCGCGAAGTCTATGCGGTTCGCGCCGTATACAGTATCTTTTACTGCGTCATCAGCGTATCCAGTCCCGTTCCCGACCAGGCGCCCAGGCTCTTGTTTCCAGTGCGGCAAACCCGGCCATTGGCGATGCGACCACGTGGCGGACCATCCCGGGGTGGCGCAGGCAGCGGTACCAGATACAACAAACAGATAAGTAGCCATTCGCTATGCTCTCTAAACGCTGTAGGCGATGTCGATAGATCAAATAACAGTTTTGGTAGTTCGAATTTGAGTAAAGGAGACGACAAGGAAATTGTACAAGTAAGTGCTGAAAGCCCAATTGGTAGGTTAAAATCGTGTTATTCACATTGGGTTGAAGCTGGGGCAAATTCTCACATTTTAGACGTCGTCAAAAATGGTTATAAGATACCTTTTAAGGAAATGCCAGAAACAGTAGTACTGAATAATGATAGGTCCGCACGTGATAACGTGCCTTTTGTCAATGAGGAGATAGGTAAGCTTTTAGCTAAACAGTGCATTAGTGAGGTGACTGACGTCCCGCACGTGGTGAACCCGCTGACGGTAGCGTTTGGCAGAACTGGTAAGGCACGTCTTGTATTGGACTGCAGACATATCAATAAGCATTTATACAAATTCAAATTTTGTTTTGAAAACCAAGAAATTGCAAAGACAATGTTTCGAAAGGGAGATTTTATTTTTACGTTTGATTTAAAATCAGCATAACATCATTTTCAAATTTTTGAGGACCACAAAACGTTTTTGGGGTTTTCATGGTACTTCAATGGAAAAGTCCGTTACTTTGTTTACAATGTTTTAGCTTTTGGGCTTAGCACTGCAGGTCATATATTTTCGAAATGTCTGAGGGCAGTTGTATGCATATGGAGAGCTGCAGGCTACAGAGTAATCATGTTCCTAGACGATGGGCTCGGAGGGGATCAAGACTACATCAGGTCTAAAACCCTTAGTGAGTTTGTAAAATCAGATTTAGAAAAGTTCGGGTTTTTGATTGCTCACGAAAAATCCCACTGGGATCCATGCTTGTCGCTTGTTTGGCTGGGTTATAGCTGGAATATGAGATCAGGTGGGATTTATGTTACTGAGGATAGAATCGAACGAGCTCTAAAGAGCCTGAGCGAAATTATAAGTAGGGTTGTCGCGGGAGGCGTTTTAGTTCCGGCCCGTAGATTAGCACAGATTGTTGGTCAGATATTGTCGATGAAAAGCGCTGTTGGCTCAGCGGTTAGGCTGCGGACAAGGTCCTTGTATGACTGTATATTGTCTAGGGCGAGCTGGTATGCTCCTGTCATAGTGACGAGTAAAGCTTTAGATGAGCTTGTTTTCTGGAAGGAATATTTGAGAACCGAAAATTGCTCTAGTTTAGCAGTAGCAAAAGTAGCTGACTGTGTTCAGGTATACTGTGATGCTAGCTCTACCGGTTACGGTGGTTACCTTGAGGGTTGTGATGATAGTACGGTAATGGGTTCGTGGTCAGTAGAGGAAGCTCTTTTGAGCTCTACATGGCGTGAGCTGGAGGCAATTCACCGAGTGGTACGTAGTGAATCCACTTTGCTGGAAGGCAACACTGTAATGGTAAACACAGACAAAAAAAAATGTTGTTCAGATCATTTCTAACGGTAGTAAGAAGCCTTACTTGCAAGAAGTTGCTTTGTCACTAAATGATTTTTATTTAGAAAATGATATCAATATTATGTCCATGTGGATACCACGTTCTGATAATGTTCAGGCAGACGAATTGAGCAGAAATGGCGATTGCGACGATTGGTCAGTTTGTGATTTGATTTTCAGGTCATTGGACGCTTCCTGGGGTCCACACACATGCGATGGGTTCGCTACAGATTATAACGCAAAGTGCGCATGTTTTAATTCCAGGTATTGGTGTCCAGGTACGTCCGGTGTTGATGCGTTTGTACAGGATTGGTCCATTGGAAATAGCTGGCTTGTTCCGCCACCCGCATTGATATGTAAATGTATTCGAAAGATTGAAAAAGAGAAATGTACATGTACATTAATTATGCCCACATGGCGTAGCGCGCCTTTTTGGCCATTGATTTTTGCAGGTGACCATCATCGCGTTCACTTTGTGAATGATATTAGATTTTTTCAGCCAGGAATACTTACGAAGCCAGGTCGGGGCAAGAACGGCATATTTGATGGCAGACCGATCAAGTTCGGTTTTGTAGCATTAAAGTGCAGATTCTGATTTATGTGTTCTATCTCCAGGGCTGCGCATCGAGCCATAGAGGCGGAAGTTGTCGGTGGTGACGTAGACAGCAGCCAGTTTGGGGAATTACCGAAGAAGATGGCCACCATGATTACGGGGAGTAAAAGTGACAATACCAATGTGAAATACCATTCATATCTTAAAAAGTGGGAACAATTTATCATGCCGAAGGGCGGTTCGGCTTTACCAGCATCTCCAATATATGTAGCTTTATATGTGACTGATTTAATTGACAGAAGACTTTCCGCCAGTGTAATTTCCGCAATAGTATACGCTATTAAGTGGGCGCATAATTTGTGCAACTATTCAGATCCTACGGATAATATGTTTATAAAAAACCTTTTAGAGACTGCTAAACGTTGCTGTTCAAAACCTACAGTTAAAAAAGAGCCAGTTACGTCAGAAATGTTGATACAATTGTGCAACAACCATTTGAGCGACAATGATTTGCTTGTTGTAAGAGATTTGTGTATGATTGTTTTGTCTTTTGCTGGATTTTTACGTTATGATGAATTAAGTAATTCGCGATGTAACGATGTTAAGCTTTTTGATTCATATTTTTCTTTGAGTTTGAGAAAGAGTAAAACAGACCAATATAGATTTGGTAAAGAAGTTTTGATATCAAAAGGAAGCTCTGTTGCTTGTCCATACATTTTGTTACAGAAATATCTTAATTTATCCGAGCAAAATACATCTTTAGATAAATATTTGTTTCGACCATGTTTTCGATCTCATTCTTGTTGTAAATTGATATACAAAGACAAACCGCTCAGTTACACTAGAGCTCGAGAATGTTTAGTCAGTAGGCTTACAGAAGTTGTAGGAAACTTAGAGCTTGGTTTGCATTCATTACGTTCAGGTGGTGCCACAGTGGCAGCAAATTCTGGAGTCTCTGATCGTTGTCTGATGAGACATGGTCGCTGGACATGCGAGTCTAGTAAAGATGGATATATTGCCGATTCTGTTGAGAAGAGACTGGAAGTGTCTCGATCTTTGGACTTGTAAATCTTATATCATAAACGCACCCAGCCCGTTCTTTTTATTTTCTACAATTACACGTCTGGTAAAAGCAATTTGCTTGTTGTTTTTCTATGAAAAGTTATATATATTAAGTAAAGCTTAGACGTGTATTTACGAGCGTTTCGTAGAATAGCGAAGTAAAAATTGTCTAATGCGGTACTGGTTTATATTGATTGGTTTATGCACGAGATTTTCGTGCAGTATTATATTGGATAATTTGGTCATTCTACCTGACGATTGCATACCGTTCATATCAAATTTTCCAAGAAATAATTTATAAAATGTTATTGATTTTTCTTATGTGAAATTGATCATGTTTATTTGTTGAAATTATTTTTCATTGGTTTTGTTAAGATATTCAGTAGATGAGGCCCGACATTGTGACTCGTAACATTTCACCGGCAGAAAGGGACAAATGGGTACACGTTTCCAGAGCGAATTTTTTCATTATGTTTTTATCTCTGGTTTTTCGTGGGCGATTCGAGTCACAGCTGAATATCATTTTGTAGGGTACTGTAACTGGCTCTGTATGTCTCATGAATACGGTTATATTCATATTCATTGTATATGGTACCATGCCGGCTAAGTTCACAATTATACGTCTGGTAAAAGCAATTTGCTTGTTGTTTTTCTATGAAATGTTATATATATTAATGAAGCTTAGACCTTTATTTCACACTTGTCTGTGGCAAGTCGTCAGTACCAATACACGGCCTCTAAACGCCAGCTCCACCACTTTACGGTGGTGCAAAGAAAAAGAGCTGTCGACACTTCCGTGGTGGAGCTGTGCCCTATGTTTACATGAACAAACGTGAGTATGATTTATATTTTATTTGATAATTTCATTTAACGGACATATTTCGAAAATCGGAGAATGTGGTACCGTGTAAGAACACTTCTACTGTAGGCTGGTTATTATTTCGTTTCAATATTGTGCAAACTGTTGTGCCAGGAGCTTTTCTCCCGAGTCGGACTTGTGCATATTTTGAGATCTGATTGCATAGCAAGTACATTTCGGTGCTTACACACCCCGTAAGAACATTCTCACGCATGCAAACATAACTGTTATGTATAGTACCTATGCCGGAACACAACAAAACTGATAAGCACTTCTTAAAAAGGAAATATGCATTCATGCATAAGGAATGAATCCTACTAGATAGACATACCAAGTAACCTTTTTTAATGGAAAAATACGAAAACAAAACTGAGTACAGCACCTTTAATTTAAACGATGTTTTTTTGGAAAGATCATGTTATTTTTAACTGTTATTATTTCGACCCTTCAACCACGTTGTTACCGTTCTGTTTAATAAAAATCTTCGTAGCGTTCACCGTTAACGTCATGAAGTTTTGTCTTCCACGTGGGTTTCTAATTAACATCATTTGAATTTACATTTTTAAATTGTGTTTGAGATTAAGAACTTAGGTCATGAAATTAAAGTTTCTTACTTGTCTAAAAACGGTAGCCGCAGTACATTATAATATGAAAGTACGAAATGTTTGCAAATGCGAAAGAATTTATACTGATGTCTTCATTATATTATTCGTCTAGCTTTTTAAAGGCCACATTTTAAAAGACACCATTATCTTACCTTTTATCTGCCTATTTGGAGTGCTTCTTTTCTTAAGAGCTCCTTTCAGACAAACTTCAATTATTTCAATACATATTTATAAAATTTGACATTTTTAAAGCACAAATAATTTATCAAACAACTGAAAGCAACTATGTGTATAAAAGCTGCATTCTGATTAGAATAAACCTATCATGTGACCGTCCGTGAATTCCCGAAGAAGCAGTTTATAATCGCTCAAGTAAGCAATCTATTTTATATTGTACCCCAGTGCTTTGAGCGACTTTTAGCTTTAATTGAACACAGGGCTGGTTATCAATACAATACAACATTATAGTTTATATCGATAACATATACAGTAATAAAACTTTAAAAATTTCAAACGCAAATCTCCATATGCTGGACATACTAATACAAGGGATACTCTGATGCTTTAACTTGCATATTAAACTACCCACATAATATTTGGTTTTCTTACAGCGGTATCATTGTAGCTGCCTGTTATTCAACAATCATACAAATTACTTTCCGTGCCGTTATTATACCGTCTTGTCAACGTTAGTAAACTACAATGAATCATTCACAAAACACCCATTTTATCAATAAGGACATGCTCGCTCGGAGGTTGCAAGTATTTTTTTGACATATGTACGAATAAAATATGGATTTTTTTTCTCTATATTTCTCAAAATGCATATGAAACGTGAACTATATATCATAATAATGTCCGATTTTCCAGCCAGCAAAACCCGGTGAATATTTTTTTGAATGATCTGTTTTAGCATGCCTGTTTTCGCATATACGATTTTAGATAATACTAAGGATACTTAACTCGATTCTGAGGAAACTGCTTATACAAATCACGTCGGGTCTGTTTCCTCAATGTTTTATATTCTGAGAGGCAATGAGAAAGTACCCCTAGTGGGAACCGAACACACCAGCTCTTTGGTGAGATGCGGACATCTATGTTACAAGACCACTCTGATTGCTTTTTGCTTTAGCCCCACATGGGACACACTGTTTGCTTAAAAGCGCAAACGTTTTTTTCTTTACCACTCTGAATCATTACCCTTCGAACAGCCCTGTTTGCATAATTGATTACAACCTAAAGGATCTGCTTGCACCATTGATTTTAATTGTAATGGCTGCTGTATACCGCCAAATGTTTTAGTACACCACGATTGGAAAGGCAAGTAAACTGGACAAAGTTTGGATCCAAAGATATAAAAGTCATTGAGCTCATAATGCGCTGTTTAATAAGTTAGAACATGAATAATAATAATGTGCTATCACAACTTAATATATTTACACCTCAACTTCCATTCCTTATATGAATGGCCTTTCGGGAAGTGCGATTATCATCCGAAAGAAGCAAAATCTTTGAACATTTTCGGATAGCCAAAGATCGCGAATTAATAAACATGTAAATTGAAAATTGTTTGTCTTGTTACTGTTTGTATTGTGTCAGCAGGTCACGAACGACTAATCAAAGTTTTTAAAAGTGTTAATGTTTTATTTGTTAAGACAATGTCGTCATTATCTTTTCATTTTTACGTTCACAATCAACTAAGAAAGGATTATTTTTTCGCGTTGTTATGGCGACAAATGATGTTTTCGGTTAAGGTCGGGTCTTTCAATGAAAAGAATTACTGAAATGTTTTTCTTAATTATCATTTAGTGTTCTTTAACAAACCTGGAAATATATGTGTAAATATCAAGATGAATTGCGTGATTGGTGTCATTATAGGCGACATGAACGCAGATTGACTGGTAAAGGTAAGCGTGGAGTCGGACTCCACACGCTTAAACCAGCGTAACTGCTTTCATCCCCGATAATGACACCAATCACGCAATTCATTTCTTACACAATCACATAATTATATGCGTGTGCCTTATTTTGTGTTGTAAATGAATAAATTTGTTAACGAGTGTTAACGAGTATCATTTATTAGGGTAAAATACACAATTAAACCGGCACACTTGGAAAACTTGTGTCTCAAAATATTTTTGCTGATACAGTTTCTGAGTAACTTTTCATTTCAAATACTGACCTGATGATGCAATCAAATTAGATCACTTATTGATTGTTGTACATTTTTCACAAGCAATCTTTTCTCAAACTTAGAAAGCAATGCCGATTATAAGGTTTTGCTTGTATTAACATTCTTTTAGAAACAATTTTGTTTTGTCTCGTAAATGATTCAGAAAACCCTATCAACTTTGAAATAAAATTACCCAAAGATCGCGTGTTTCGAGCATACTGAAAATGACATGTTCGTATTGTTGTGTTTAGCACGCGTGATAACATAAGCGTATCTCCTAAAGGCATAAACAAATATGTTTGTTTTCGGTATACCGACCTACCCCTTTATTTGCCCAAGCGCTCGACGTTTTATAGCATTTAGAATATTTTTTTCTTTGTTTGATTTTGATGTCAATCTGTTAAAGCATAAACATAAAGTGTTGTCGCTTTTAACAATACGATCGATTCTAATACTGAGCGTATCGATGTTTTTAAAGCACTAAACCTATAGCTTTTGCTCACAGTAAATATCAAGGAACAAAATGGCTAATAAAGAATAATCATTTTTTCTGCCCTCCCTATTTTATTTATATTGAGAATGAATCCGGACAAAAACATACTATTTTAGACCTAATTTACAGGGTATGTTTTAGCTTACAAGCTCGAAGCGCGGGTTTAAAAAAATATCGTTAAACTGGGTCTTGTTCGTATAATGTGTCGCTTTGAAAATACCGTGACAAAGATAAAAAATGTTCTTTGTAATGAAAACCATAGCAATGTAGCATTGTTTAATGTCAGTAAATGTTCTGAACGAGCAACCTAACATCATCTTTGATGAGTTTATGATTTCCTTTTCAGATGAAAAACACACCCCTGGTAATATGAAATATCATTTTCGCAAAATTAATCATTAACATCAGAGAACATGTTAAGGAGAGGAAGGTGGAATACCCTAGGCAATTGAGTCACGAGAGAAAACATATTTTTTTTTTGTATTTCAATTAATATTTTCTGTTTCCACAAAGATATGTTATTTTATTATTGGGAGTGTGTTTGTTTTGCCTGTGGCGAAATGAGAAACAGTGCTATGTTTCTTGTATGGTTTCCTTTCATTTAATTCTGAACCTCGACCTTGAATAAAAGATACGTTTATAAGCATTGGCACTGTGTATATGTGCTAAGACGATTAAATGCAATAAGAAACAATTGTTTCCTTGAAAAAAAAAACACAAACAATTTAAATAAGTAATCTTTGTGAGGAATAGCTAGGAGTTTTAAATGAAATGAATATAACATCAGATGAATTTCAATGATGTTGAAACCTATTAACAAATAAAAAAAAACAATACAAAACAAATATAACGAAGTAAGAAAACACGAAGTAGGACACCTCTAATCAAGTAGCTAAAGTATTAACGATTCGATATTATTAATATCTTAAAATTGACCAACTCATAAAATATAAAATACAAGTTCTGCCAAAGGTAGTTATTATTACTTGTTTGTTATAACATCACTTTTTCTAACGAACTCTGCTTTTGGTGAAAATATCAATTTATTTACATATACTTTAATTTGTTTTTTTAAAGGGAAGAGGGTGTTTTATCAAACAACCATGAATAACCTTATAGCTGTTTTGCCATTTTAAAAACGAAAAGAAAAACAATTAATTTGTCATTATTTGTGTAAATAGTTATATCCAACTAAAACTATAACATAAATGTATTTTGTGGCAATATTTGACATTTCGACCCACTTGTTTGTATAAACGTGTACATCGCAATTATTTCGATGAAATATTCAAAATGCTAACAAATATTTACAGGTTAACTTACCCAGCAGACTCAAATATCCAGAAGGATCAAACATCAAATGTCAACCATTGAAAGTTGACAATCACCAGCTCAAATGACCTCTAGAATTCAATACTAATGCTATGATATCTCTATGAACAGCTACAAGAACAGTAAGGGAAGGAAGTAATAGCGAACTGTTACGATGGCTATACCAGTAAGGAGACTATACCCAGCCTTCCCATTTGCGCTATGATGTTAAAGGTAGTATTGGAATTCCATCCACTACGGAGCCAGAACGCGGTAAAGGGACGTCATTGTTAAGTAAAAATAATTTAATTATGTTCACATACAAGGTGTCTGCATACAAATGTTCGAAAGGAAATTGTGTTCAAGTTGAATATAAATAAATGCCCTCTGCAAAATACAGCTTGATGTTAGAAATAAATACTTAATTCCCATGTTACAGAATATAGGTTTTAGCTGGGACAACCTAGTAGGAAGCAGAAGCGAGCTGACAGGGACAAGCATTACAGCTATTGAGGACAAGCACAGTAACGGAGGACAGGGATAGACGAACGTGGATAAGCCCAACTGTAAGCAAAACGAGTTGCTAGTAATACCAAGCAAATAGGCTGACAAGGACTAGCTGGCATGGGTACGCCTGACAGCAAGCAATACATATTGCTAGTTAAGGCAAGCACAGAAACCGATAGGAAAAGCTCAAAAGCTAGCAAGACCAGTTGCTAATCAAACGAGTATATGTATGTGCACAAACACATTTAAAATCGGAGGTTCCTATCCAAATAAATTAATTATAAAAAGGAATCTGAGAGATGTTTCACACATATTGTTCGACAATTGTTATAAGACTTTAGCACAAACGATGACAGAAAAAAGTGAATATCATACCCTTTAAGGTTAGGCTTCTACTAATAACAAGTATGCCACAATTTCTAGCAAAAGTGTGACTTTGACGACCGAAAATATCACGAACAAACCTACATGTGATAACAAAACATAAAGTACAGTTCCGTCACTCAACCGTTGTCTTACGAAGGGCTATTTCTTATCTATTGCCTTTCTATTTGTGCGTACAGAAAGCAATTTCTCTTGCTGATATATCGGATTATATTTTCAATTATGCCATCTGCCAAGTGTGCAGCTCGATCAAGGAACACATCAATCAACCATCAGAACATCAGAAACTCCACCAAATAATACAAATCGTTGGTGGTTCTTCGTGTCAAAGGTCTTTTTTATTTGGGGGACATCCCGTTGGCAAAACTATTCCTTCCAATACGTTAGGGAACTAATAAATCGTTCCTTTTATTAAACGGGTCTCACTGACTGTCTGATGTACGAACTTTGCTCAAAAGAAATTGAGGTTATGAGTGCATCTTAGTATGTACTTGGTAACCTTAAAAATTACTCATTGTTTGACCACCCATATCGAACCACTCATTTTGAGGACAGCAATTGTTAAAAGGGAAAAAGAACAAACGAGACAAGAAACGCATCAAAGCTATATTATTTTTTGGGGGTCATTTTGATGCGTTTGGGAAGAAAATAATCATTCCTTTTGTTAAACGAAAAACACTGATATTCTGACGCACAAATGTGGTCTTAACGAGTGAATATCGAAAATACGAGTATAGAGTAAAACAACTTAAAATTACGTCAAATGTAATAAATGAAAATGCTTTCATTGAAACATTAAACAAATTTAATCGAACACCTTTTTTCAAACTATACCGTACGAATTTAATTTCCATAAGTTGGTTACATAAAATGTTCAGAACACCGAGTAAAACATGTTGGTTATTCAATGCTGGCATGTTTACTTTGTAAATTACTCTTGTGTATAGTAACGTTATTTATTCATTTTCCTGTAAGTTTATTATGTAATTTCAATATACAAAATCATAAAATATACAGCAATTTTTACAACATAATATGCCCTTGTGTACAGTGTACCAGACTGTATTGATAAAAAGACGAGAACAAACGACGCTCTAGAGAATCTCCGGCAACACGATGACTGAGTGACAGAGTAATGAAATTTAATTAAAACTAGCTGTAAGACTGCTTATTACAAAAGTAATCAATTGAATTCAATACAAAACATGTTAGTGGTGATAGTGGCTTTATACGAAAAATGACATTGGTCACAGAACATATGGAAACCCCTAACTACCAATTAAATTGGATGGCATTTTCATAGTTATTTATCGTTGATTTGCAAAGACAATCGTATGCGCATTTACAGTTTCGGTGGTTTCTGATCTACCATAGATTGCGTTTACCGGGTTGCACAACGGTTAAGTAAAAAACAAAACAAATATCAATGTCTTATGTGTAGGTTTTTGGAAGTCGATAACAAAACATTGACTATATTTGACAGAAAATAGTAACCTCAGAAAAGTTCACCTCTGTATACCACAGTTGTTAATACCAGCAATTCCCTATTCAGCTTGAAAAATGATGTTCGTCATGGAAGTACCTCTTATACTTATGTCGATTTTTGTTGAATTTAACACAAAATAAGAATTCCATAACATCAACGATCTCAGAAAAAAGAGTCAAGTCTGTGGGATGGTATGTACCATATGCGTGCGAAATGCAATCACGCATGTTCAAAGCGATCTACATCTAAATACAGTTAATGAATTATGTGCTGACCAAAATTAAAGCGTTTCGAATGGTCAATGTACTTACTATAATACTATGGTTGCTGATGTATCAAACTTAGTTTCTACATAATCATCAATTAAACCATGACCATAAAACATACCAGTGCTCTTCCGTTTCATACACATTTATTTCAGAGGGGACATTTTTATCCACCGCGACTTTTCTTGCTTAGAAAATACACTTGTATCGCTGATAATTATTTCAATTATGCATTAATTGAATTCGATCAAGGAACACATTGATCAATTATTAGATCTTCCAAAAAACCCTTGGATCCAAACATTTTGATGTTTCTTTCTTGCAATTGTCTTTTACATGGGAATGACAATATCACTAAAAACACATAAATCGTTCTTTTTGGATTAACAATACCTTTTGTCTGGAAGTAACAAACATGCACGTCTGATATTATTGTATACACAAAAAACTAAAACGTAAGACTTTATAAAATAAATTACTCCAAATCTGAAGACAACATTTTAAATAAATGAGAAATGAAAAAGGAAACTAATCTACATCTATTAAACCGTCATAAATCTGGTCTCGTTAAATAGTCTTGCGAACATCTTAAAAATCCTGACGAAAAAAAAAATATATGTCACCATTTAGAGTAATTAAAGGTTACAATAACAATGCCCATAAAAGTGTAGCTTTAAAAAAAAATCGAAACAATAAACGTTTTAACAAGTTGCATTTAAGTAAGAAAGATAATAGTCCACATCACTAAAAACCAGACATAACACGAGACCATTTTAAGTACACTAAACCAAACCCAGGCATTAATTGGATAATTTGATATATATGCAGAAAATATGAAATAATTACCAATTACAAAAGTTATAAAGCGACACAAGCTGAAGTATCTTATTCAAAAATAAACATTTTTTTCTTTTAAAGTCCAAATACTGTTAAGGATGATAATTGTACACAGGACATATCAGAATAATTATTCCGATTTACAAATGTATGACTTTTGGACGTTTAGTGATCTTATATTTTTTTGTATCATTTTTAAGGATTTTTTATGCAGAAACAATAATATTTAAAATAAAACAACAAACAAGCTTCTTGGCCCTGATAGATTTAAGACAGGTCATTTGACGTCCAATTTAAGTAGGAAAATTGAGCATGTATACAATCTTTAATATCTTTATATCTGTTATTCAGTTAACTTATTTTTCATAATATTTTTCCGTAATATTTTAAGCAATTACTGATACTAAAATGATGTGGAGAGAACATCACAATTCAACATTGTCAGTAATAGACATACTTGCATTGCATAACCAGATAATTTGTGAGAAGAGTTCCTTAATGCATTACAGCCAGACTAGACAGCATTCCAAGTACCGGCAAACTACTTTGATTGTAACGTAAATAAGCCCCTAGCATACAACGGCGATCAACAGAAGCGATGCATAGTAACAGAAGCGAGGCAAATTATAAGCTATGAAGCTTCCTTCTTAATTCTGTCGAAATGATTTTGTTTTGTGCATATATCAATTGTTTTTCTTTTATGTATTGTTACCTTAAAAAACATTCATTATTGATTATGCTATAACTTTGAGTATCCATTTAATGCTCTTTTGAAATAAATACTGTTTTAACAAAAGGCGAACGCCAATGATAGGTTGACCAGTACCTGAAAAGGCAAATACGTAATGTTCTGAATACCGAATTAATGTATATTTATCCGGTTACATTTTGTTTAGTAGAGCTTGTCAGAGGGTATGTCAGAGTCATGTGACTGGCCTTAGTAACTGAACCTGAGCCCAAAATGAACGAAACGATAGAGAGAAAATATCATTACAACAAGCCATTTCTTACAGTTTTGATAACAGAAAACAAAACATAAGTATATAATGCAATTTTTACGGTCAATATATTATCTGTAAATGTTTTCACCATCGTATGCCTTAGACAACAGACGTAAACACCAATTTCTCAAGTGCATAGACAAAAGCAAATTGAAAATCAACGGACAACATCATGCATGTGGATTTAACGTAGCTCCTCCTGGTAATTTGTGTTTTCCAAACATAGGAATACGGTACCCCTTCCAAAATACATTAAACAAAACAATAACTCATGCTTCAGCAGGGAACATTGCATCAAATTAGATATCACGATGGGTAATTTAGCTTTCAGATGTGCCTTGTAAAATTATCGAAGCCATCGTCCGTTCGTCATGTAACATTGTTTTATACAACATTGCTCTAATGGTTCTGGATGAAACAGCCTCTTATTATATGTAAAGCCCACGTCGACGACGTTTAATATTCATCACGATGTATGGTCTTTAAATTCTGTTTAATTCACTGATACATTTTTCCTTCTTATACGTTTCTCATTTTGAAACAATCCAGTTTGCTTATTATTAATTAACCGTTCATAATTATTTTTCTCACTAGCAATTTTTACTCGAAATCAAAAAGCCAGGTAAAGTGGGGATTTGTTTTGCATTTACATGTTTTAAACAATCTTGCATCGCATCCTTAATGCATCAGGAAATCTTACCGATGTTGGAATCAAATGACCCAAAGGTCGCAGGTTTTGAAGTGGTGTGATGCCCGCGTGTATTTAAGGCATATACAAATGTTTCTGGTTTCTCGACCTTCCCCGTTTTTAATGCCTTTAATTTTTGTTTTGTTTTCATTTGTTTGATTTTAATCTATTTAAAATTTAAAAAAAATGTATATTTTTTACAATATCAGCGCTGCTGATACTGGATTATAACGAATAATTTAAGTATTTGGTAACAGATAATTATGTTGAAAAAAAAAAAATTCTAAAAAAATATTCCATTTTTTCCGATCTACGTTGCCTATTTATTTTGGGCATGAAACCGGATTAAAACATTCTATTGGTTGGCCTAAATAACACAATATGTTTTAGGGTAAACGCTTGAAGCGCGCATGTTAACACATACTGTGTTAATTATTTCGGTCTTATTTGTAAAGTCTGTAGTCTTGTAAATGCCGTGACAAAGATTAAACACTTCTAAGTAATTATGATACTACACAAGCATTAATTAATGGGAGTTAAAGTTCTGGATAATCAGTCCAACATCATACAATATAATCATGAGTTTATGGTTTCCTTTTAGATAAATAAAACACGCCGCTGATACACTGAAATATCATTTTCGCAATACTAATCATGAGCTTAAGATACAATAATCAGCAGAGAAAATGAAGAATACCCTGAGCAATTGAGTCACGAAAGAAAAACATTTTTTATTATGTTTTCATTACCAGGATTTTTAAGATGTGCCATTTCATTTGCGGGAGTTTGTTTGTTTTGCCTGTAGCGAAATGAAGATAATAGTGCGATGTTACTTGTATGAATGCCATTCATTAGGTTTTGAACAACGAACTTGAGTGAATATACGTTTATGACAATAGACGGAGTACTATGCTGCGTTTGTGAAAAGAGAATTTCTTGCGAAGGAACCATTATTTCTTTAAAAGAAGAAATTCTGAAAAGCAATATATTTCTACAGAATACCAGGAATTTTAATAATACCTAACAAAACGTTTAACTTCTAGAATAAGATGAATTTAATTTTGTTGAACCTAATTACAATTTGTTTTAAAAAACAATAGGATTATACCGAAGTAAAAATCAATATATAAGACAAATCTAATCAATCACCTTAACAGTAATAAGAATGTGATGTTTATAATCTATTAACATTGTCAAACGGCTAAGATGTAAACAGTTCTGACAAAAAAAACTATAATTATTTATTTAAAAAGACACCTCTTTTACAAACAACTTCGGATTTTGGTGGAGTTTTAAAGCTTTTTATCAATCTCACTTTATATGATTTTCTAAAGGAAATTAGTTTAACTAATTCATTGTTATAGTGGTCTTATAAAACAACCATGATCAGCCTAAAAGTTGTTCTGCCATTTCAAACATTCACACACTATCAATATGCAAGTCCTTATTATATTTATATAAGTATATATATCCAACACAAATTATAATGTATTTTCTGTCTATTTTAGACATTTCGACACCAGCTTTGTGTTTAAATACTTGCATTTTTTTATTAGATAATCAAAATGTAAACATATATTAACAAGTAAACTTACCCAGCAGACTCAAATATCCTGAAGGATCAAACATCAAATATCAACCATTGAAAGTTGACAATCATCAGCTCGAATGACAACTAGAATTCAATTCTCAAATGCTATGATATCTCTATGAACAGATACGAGAGCAGTAAGGGAAGCAAGTAATAGCCAACTGTTACGATGGATACCAGTAAGGAGATTATTCAGCTTTCCCATTTGCGCTATGATGTCAAAGGTAGTATTGGAATTCCATCCACTACGGCGCCAGAGCGCGATAACGGGATGCCATTTTTTTAGTAAAATTAATTTAATTATGTTGTCATATGAGGTGACTGTAGACAATTGTTCTGAAGGAAATTGTGTTTAAGGTGAACATAAAACAATCGCCTGCCAATCGATGTTATGAACATTATAGCTTGCTGTAAATTAACTAACGTTTAGTAACTTAATTCCCACCTAACATAATATAAGTTTTAGCTGGGACTACCCATTAGCTAGTAGGGACAAGCTGACCGGGACAAGCACAGCAGCTAATGGGGACATGCGCAGTAATTGTCAACAGTACATAATACCAGTTGCTGGCCAAAATAAGCGAAACAGGCACAGTAGCCAACAGGGGCGAGCTGACAAGCTAACGGGGGCACATGGTGAGCACAAGGCCAACCGCTAGCAGGGACATGTTCAGTAACTGACAGGGACAATGAGGTATTGACAAGCCCAACAGCTATCTTGGACATGCTCAGTAAAAGACAGGGACAATGAGGTATTGACAATCCCAACAGCTATCTTGGACATGCTCAGTAAAAGGAAATTGCTTGTGTGGACAAGGCCAACATATAGCAGGGGCTTGTGCAGTAACTGACAGGGACAAACTGGTGTTGACAAGCCCATAATTAAGCAGAAAAATGTGCAGTAACTGACAGGGACGAGCTGGCATGGACAAGTCTAATAGGTTACAAGACCAGTTGCAAGTCAAAACAAGCAAAAACGATGACAGGAACAAGCTGCTGGGGACAAGCCCAACATCTAGCAGGACCAGTTGCTAATAAAAACAAGCCCAGAAATAAATTTTTACAGGGTCAAGCCCAGTAGAAAGCAAGGACTAGATCATTTGCTAGTAGGGACAATGACACAATGAAAACTAGCTAGGTTCATGTAGCTAGGTATATACCCAATAGCTATCACGGAGAAGATCAGACAACAGTTTGGACAACAACACAATATTGTAGGCTGAAGCCCGGTATCTAGCTTGAATCTACCACGATCATGATTCATAGATACACAATGCAATATGTATATACTTCAACCAAATTTAAATCCGGGATTGCTTTCCAAACTCCTAAATGCAGTAGGGATCTGGTAAATGTTTCACAAACATCGTTCGACAAACGATAAGAGAAAAAATCTGCACGTAAATAGCTTGCTTTTAAAAGTAACGCTGCTACAAATAACAAGGCTTTGCCATTATGTATAGCAATTGTGTGACTTTTACGACCAAATCTTGTCACAGAAAAACGTGCATGTGATCACAAAACACAAAGTGAATTTCTGTCACTCAACCTATGTCATACGAAAGACAAATTTCTATCGCATGTCCCTCTTACAGAAACAAATTTCTCTTGCTGATATATCGGATAATATTTTCAATTATGCCAAGTGTGAAACTCGATCATGAAAACATCAATCAACCACCAGAAAATCAGAAACTTCCCAAAATAATACAAACTTTTGCTGTTCTTCTTGTCAAAGGTCTTTGATACCGGGGGGACGTCACGTTGGCAAAGACATATATTCAAATATGTCTGGGAAATCATAAATTGTTTATTTTATTAAACGGGACATGCTGATTGTCTAATTTACGAATTTGGCTCAAAATTGAAATTAGTAGTACATCTGAGTAAATACCGGGAAACAATAGTAAATACTAGTTGTTTGACCCCCCTCCCCACATATTTAAACACACGTTCTGAGGACAACCCTTGTTGAAAGGAAAAAAGCAAGCAAAAAAAAAAAGCATTAACGCGATATGTTGATTCTTGGATCATTATGATGTGTTTGGAAAACATTTTATCATTACAAACACATTGATAGTCTGAAACACAAATGGGTTCTTAATGATGTGCATGGTATGAGTGCGATTCGAAAATACGTATATATACCAAAACAACTTCAAATTACGGACAATATTATAATGGAAATATGCAAAAGTGTTCCGTCATTTAAAAAAATCTTTTAAGGCAGAACTTACGAATTTCATTTTAATAAGTTGATTATATATACAAATAATGTTCGGAACATATGTTAAAGCATGTTAAATAGTTAATGCTGTCATGTTAACTTTGTAAAATACCTTTATGCATAGTAACCTTATTTTTTTACGTATTTTCAATATACGATACAACATATGCATCAATATTCATAATAAATGTTGCCCTTGTGTACAGTGTACCAGACTTAATTGATAAATTGGCGAGAAAAAACGACGCTCTAGAGAATGATCAGGCAACACGCTGGCTGAGTTACATAGTGATAAGAATTAGTATCAACTGGTTGTAGCACTGCTAATTTCGCAATCAATCAGTTGTAATCAATTCATAATATCCATTTCAAAACTTACCATGGTGAAAATGGCGTTGTATTCATCACGACCTTGACCACGGAAAATAGCGAAAACACTTACTTCCAATGAAATCGGTTTGTATTTGAATATATTATAACACCACGGTAATACGGATGTTGAGTGACATAGTGATAACAATTAGTTACAACTGGCTGTATGACAACTCGTTTAGAAATCAATGCATTGAATTCAATAAAAAACATCAATTTAATCTTGACCATGAATAAAAGCGCAAATTCTAACTACCAATTGAATCGGATTTGCATATTCATATGTATCGTTAATTTGCAAAGACAATCAAACGAGTATTTTCAATGTTATTTGTTTCTTATTTGAAATAGGCAACATCTACTGGAGTGCACAACGGTTAAGTACATTTCTTTTAACTTTAAATATATATTTGTGTAAAGTGCTGGTTTGATTACCATTTTCTGAACGATAATGGACAGATAATAGGAACACAGAAAAGTTCCCGTCTGTTTATCACCATAAATTATAAAAGCTAGGCTCTACATCATCATTACGTATATTGATGTTTCAGCAAATTTGCACTGGATAAGAATCCCATTATATCGTCGATATGAAGAGAACGGGTTTCTATGGAGGGATGATATGTATAATATGCATGCGAATTGCAATTACTTATAGTAATTGTAATTTAATTTAAATACAGTAAATTAATGCTGTGTTATGTCAAATATTAAAGAATTTCACGTGGATAATACAATTACTTTTAAATTGGTTATTGTTCGTCAAAACAATACTACTACACAATCATAAAAAGAAACAAACCCACGAACCAAACCAGTACGTTTCCATCTCACACGCATTATTTATTAAACAGGGATATTTTTATCCCCAGCGACTTTTCGTGCTTAGAAAAATAGACTTGTTTTTATCCCCAGCGACTTTTCGTGCTTAGAAAAATAGACTTGTTTCAATGATAATACTTTCAATTATTCCTACAGTGAACTCGATCAAGGACCACATATATCAACTATCAGAATATCATAAGATAAATCGCTGAACCCAAAAACATTGGTGTTTCTTTCTTTCAATCGTCTTTAACACAGGAAAAACATATCAGTAAGTAGTAGTACTAATAAGTAGTATATTAAGTAACATACGTGCACATCGGATAGTATTGTATACTAACAGAGCTAGACGATCTGAAGAATTAATGAAACTAATAATTCAAATTTTAAGGGAAATATTTTAAAACAGGGGATACAAAAAAGAAATCAACCTAAGTATGTCTATTAAACTGTAATGAAAGAGGGTCTCATTGAAAAGTGCTGTAAACATTTCAAATATCCAGACGACAATAAATTTATACTTCACGATTACAATACACATAAAAGTGTACCTTTATTCTTAAACATCTGAAACCATAACAATTCAGCAAGAAGCATTGAAGTAAATACATAGTAAACTTCACTTAATACCGAAACCACACGAGACCAATCTACATACGTGAGACCAAACCAATGCCTAAATTGGATACATAATATGTATTTGCAGACAAAATTTTATCATTAAAAACAACAAGACACACGTACTGCTGGAGAAACACAAGTGTTTCTTACAGCGTTGTATCTTTTATATGATTAAGTGTAGGTATCAGTTTCGACACAATCTTAAGTATTTTGTTTTAAGATTTTAACAGATTTGCTTTTACAGTCCAAGTTCTGTTTAAAATGTTAATATTATACAAATTAAGATAAAAACATGTTCCTGGTACAACGAAATATAATTGTGAAAATACTAAGCATGAGCAGCTTTCAATAATAATAAGCAGAGAAAATGGAGAAGACTTTCAGTAATTTTGTCACGTCAAGAGAAAATCATTATACTGGTTTCAACCAACAGGATTTGTATGATGTGGCCTTTCATTTTTGGGACTTTGATAGTGTTGCCTTAAACGAAATGAAAACAAGTGTTAAATTTATTGGATAAATGGCATTCGTTAGGTTTTCAACAAGTAACTTGAATAAAAAAGAACGTTTATTACCAAAGGCGGCGTACTTCAGTATGTGTGCGTAAAGAGAATTTTATGCAAAGGAACGATAATTTATCTAAAAGAAGACGGTCTAAATGAAAAATAGTTATGAGAAATTATAAGCACGGAGTTTAAAGAAGACAATTTTAAATAAGACGTATTTCAAAAAGTTGAAATAAATGTACAAATAAAAACAAACAAAACAAATGTTAAGAAGTATAAAAACACAAATAAGGCCATATACAATCAAGCAGCTTAAGTATTTAGAAATTGTTTTTAATATGTTAAAAATGACCAACGCTTACGATCTCAACTGATAGTTCTGCCAAAATGTTATCTTTACTTATTTTCTAAAACATCACTTTTCTAACAAACTCCAAACTTTAGTGAAATTTTGGTGAAATTCAAAACCTCTATATATAAATTAACATTATATGATTTGAAAAGAGGTACTAGTTAACTAAGTTCATTGTTATAGTGGGCTTATTAAACAACTATAACTAGACTTATAGCTGGTTTGTCAATATCGTTTTTAAAAGAAACACACACATATAATCATTTTTCCTTTAATTTGTAAGTAATTATATTCAACACAAATTGTGATGTATTTTGTGGTAATACTTGATATTTCGTTCCAAGATTGATGTTTAAACGTTTTTGAGAGCTCGTTAGTATTGTTATTAAATACAATGAAAATACAAACAAATATATTTCAGAAAACTTACCCAGCAGACACAATATCCAGATGGATCAAACATCAAATGTCAACCATTGAAAGTTGACAATCACCAGCTCGACTGACCTCTATAATTTAATACTTTACTGCTATGATATCTCATTGAACAGCTACGTTAGCAGTAAGGGAAGCAAGTAGTAGCGAACTGTTACGATGACGATACCAGTATGGAGATTATACACAACCTTCCCATTTGCGCTATGATGTTTAAGGCATTATTGGTATTCTATCACCTAAGGAGCCAGAGCGCGGTCAAAGGTTGACACGTTTTTTATAGTATTATGAACTGTGTTCTCAAAAAAAGGTAGTTGTATAAACGAAAGTCTGTTCTAGGTTAACAGAATAATATGCCCTCTGCCATTGAATATTTAAATCAAGAAATAACTAGATCATTGTAATGCAACATATATTATCTAAAATGTACTGTGAGCATTAGATGTATAGATAAATCGTCTAATATTTCAAAAATGGTGAGATGCTAATTAGATGAGGGGCACAAGAAGACGCTAGGCGAACTATAAGCATAAGTATTGTGAAACATTTGTTTACATCAACACGGACATGAAAGCGGTTCAAAGCGACGACAGCAATGCGAAATTAATTGTGCCTGTTACGACCGAAAGCATCACAGATGTACTACAATGTGACTACAAAACACACAACGACGACTGAAATACCAACAATATTGTGACTTTTACAAACAAAAACCCTCCAATATCCGTTCATGTGATCACACAACAAATATTAGTGCAAACAAAAGTGCTACATTTCAGACCGAAAACATCACAGATATTCGTACAACTGACCACAAAACACACACATACGCCTACAATGCAAACAAGATTGTGACCTTTACGACCATAAATATCCAAAATATTCGTATTTCTGAACAATAAACGTACAATGACGACTGCAATGCAAACAATCGTGTGACCTTTAAGACCAGAAACATCCTGCTATTCGTATAACAGTCCACAAAACGCACAATGACGATTGCAATGCTAACATTAGTGTGGCTTAAAGGACCAAAAATACTGCAGATAGCCGTACGTGTGTCCACAAATCACACACCAATGACGGCAATGCAGATATACGTACATGCGTCCACAAAAAACAAGGACGACTCCGTCTATCATCTTTGGCATACGGCATACTATTTTCCATCCCATGCCCTTTCTCTTGCGAACAGAAAACAATCTTTCTTGGTGATATATCGGATAATATTTTCAATTATGCCAAGAGTGAAACTCGATCAAGGAACACATCAATCAACTATCAGAAAATCAGAAACCCCCAAAGAATACAAACCTTTTGTGTTTTTTCCTGTCAAAGTCTTTGATAGAGGAAGAGACCTCATTGGCAAATATTTACATTTCAATATGTTTGGAGAATCATCAATCGTTCCTTTTGTTAATGGGCACACGCTAATTGACTGATGTACGAGTTCAGTTCAAACGAAATTAAAATAATGAGTGCATCTAAATATATTCTAGGAAACCTGAAAATTACTTATTGTATGACCACCAATATTGAAACATACATTCTAAGGACAACAATTGTTCAAGGGGAAAAACAAACGAGACAAGAAACGCATCAACGCGTTATTCTAACGTTGAGTCATAATGATGCGTTCGGAAGAAAATAAACATTGTTTTTGTAAAAGAAACATATTGAGGGTCTGATACACGAATTTGGTCTTGAGAATGTTTTGGATATTATTGCATATCAAAATTTGAGTATGTAGTAAAACAACTAAAAATTATGTGTTTGTTTTAAGTGCAATCAAACATTTGTAGTGTTCCGTAGTGAATCGTTTAAAAAACGTAATCGATTAACAAAAACCTTTTAAAGTCTACCTTACGAATTTATTTCGTTATCTATACCATGTATAATGTTTGGCAGACCGGCTCACGCACGTTGAATATTCAATGCTTCCACTTTGTAAAATACCCTCGTGTACAGTAACCTTATTTATTCATTTTCTGTAAGTTAATTATGTAATTTTGATATACTAGATAACACATGCATCAATTTCCCACTATACCATACTCCTGTGTACAGTGTACCAGACTGGATTGATAAAAAGGCGAGAACAAACGACGCTCTAGAGAACACTACGGCAACACGATGGCTTAGTGACCTAGTGATAACATTTAGTTACAACTGGCTGTAGGACAACTTATTACGAACTCAATGCATTGTATTCAACACAAAACAACCATTTGTCCTTGGCTTAAAACATAGAGAAAGTCCTTACTACCAATTACATCGGTTTGCATTTGCATATTAACTAATCGTTGATTTGCAAAGACAATGTTACGCGCATTGTCAATGGCCTTGGTTTCGGATATACCATAGGCTGACTTCTACCCGACTGCACAATGGTTAAGTACATTTCTTAAACATTTAAAAATATTATGGTCAAATGTGTTTGTTTGTGAACGTCGATTACAGTATTTTGAACAAAAATGGATAACAAATATGAACCACAGACAAGTTCCCGTCTGCATAACGCCGTTGGTTAAGAAATCAATTCCCTATCCTGCTTGAAAAATGGTGTTCATCATGGAAATACTTCGTATACTTCTGTCGATTTTTATTGAATTTTACACTGGATAAGAATATCATTTCATCAACGATATAAGAAGAAAGAATGAAGTCGAAGGGATGGTAGGTGTCATATGCGTGAAAATTGCAATTGCTTATATTAATAATGATCTACATCTACAGTTAATGAATATGTGTAACGTCCAAAATGTCAGCGTTTTAAATGGACAATACATACGCTTACACTATGGTTGCTGATTTGTTAAAGCTTTGGTTCTACTTAATCATCAATAGAAACATGACATCAAAACATATCAGTACGTTTAAGTCTCACACATATTTTTTATCAGAAGGGATGATTTTATTCCATGAGGCTTTACTTGCTTAGACAATACACTTGTTTCGCTGATAAGATTTTTAATTATGGCTAAAGTGAATTCGATCAAGGATCCCTTTTTCAAATATCAGAAGATCATAAGATAAACAACTGACCCATTACTTGTTGTTTCTTTCTTTCAAACGTCTGTACAACAGGGAAAGACGTATCGCAAAAGATAACTATATATATTTTTTTTCAAATATTCAAGAGTTATATTTACAGTACTTTTGTTTATTTTAATTTCTAACCTTATTTGTACCGCGTTTATAATCCAATACATAGAATTTCACTTAGAAAATCAATAAAGAACGCACATAGATTTAACGTAGAAATGGGTAGTAATAAGAGATGTCCTTTGAATTAAAGACTGTGCCCTAAATGTAATGTACTTGAAGACGAGTTTCATTTTTTTTTAGAATGCCAGATGTATATTGAGCTAAGAATAATTACATACCTAGATATTACTTTCGATGACCCTCTATTTTAACAGCTAAAGAATGTTTCAGTCAGAATACATAACGTATACATCATTGTGTACAAGGCTTTTGAATTAAGAAATAGAAATGTTCATTTGTTTAAGAAATTATAATTAACTTACCTGTCATGTTTACAAATTGCATATCTTAATATTGTGTAGGTTTCACCGATATGCATATTAAAAGTATTTGAATTATATTATAAGCTGATATCGTTTGTGAATAACATATATTAAATGTGTATTAATAATATTACGTACATATACATACATAATACATATTATTGATTATCTAATTTTGATATCAACTGCTTTAATGCTTTATCTTTTTCTTTTTCAGGCATCCATGCATTTTATAACCTTATTTAATTTATCAATCATGAAGGGACATTGTTTACTTCTATCATTGTATATATTGTGAGAACTGAATAAAACGATATATACACTAGAGTTCTGTTCTGCTCTGTTCTATCTCTTAAATCATAAATCATAAATCGTTCTTTTTTAATAAACGAGACCACTGATTTGTAAGTGGCGTACGTGTAAATCGGATATTATTGTATAAACACAAAGACAGACGACCTTAAAAAATCATAAAATAAGCAATTGACATTTAAGGATGAAATTGTTCAATAAGGGAGAAACAAACATGGTTACAAACCAACATCTATCAAACCAGCATAAATTTAGTCTCGTCTGATAGCGTTGGGAATATATAAAACATCCAGACGAAATAAAATCTAACGTCATAATTTAGACTCATCAAAAGGTTACAATAAAATACATAAACAAGTGTAGCTTCATTCAGAAACCATAAACAATTTAGCAAGTTGTTTTTAAGAAATATTTTATAGAAAACATCACTAAAACAGATACCACATGAGACCCATTTAAGAATGGAAAACCAAACCCCGGCCTTAACTGGATAACATAATGTTTTGCAGACAAAATTAAGTCATAAATAACATCAAGACACACGTACTGCTTGAAAAACAAAAGTGTTTCTTGCAAAGATTGTATCTAAAATAGTATTAATACTAGGCCCCAGTTTCTTGAAAGTTTTAAATCGTAACAAGAATAAGAATTTTATTTCGAGATAGAACATAAAATTAAATTCAACTTTAAAAGTCCAAATTCTGTTGAGACTGTAAATATCACAACAGTTTTTTGGTCTTGAAATATTTCAAAACAGGCCATTTGACATCCAATCTAAGTAGAAATAATACGCATATACCCACACTATAATAACTTCTATGTATATGATTTCGTAAATGTCGTGTGTTTGCATATATGTTTTCGGCAAGCAATAACCGTTCAGCTGATCTTAAAATGAAAAGTAAAAAATCTGCATTACAATTATACATTGCCAGCAGTGGGTTATAATAAACCCCCCTGAGAAGGGTTCCTTAATGCATAACCGCGGCGAACGCATGTGAAAGATTGACACTAATTCATGTAGCGGTGTCCAAACTATAGTGTGACGTTAAAGCGCCAATATAGTAGAACGGCGTAAGGAAATAGCCCAGTTTAGGAATTTCTGCCAAGGCAAAAACATTTTTCGATTATAAATAACATATAATATATAATAGTTGACCCATCAAACATTGCCAGCGCACGCTAGAATCATGTAGCAGGCCAAAGCAGAATACACTTAACTCAAAACGAACGATAAAGGGAAATAAACACTACAATATGCAACTTGTTCAGTGTTACAAGTGTATCGTTGCAAATAAATTCCGCACATTTAATGGAGTACAATAAACACCGTATGCCTTTAGGAGAACACTATCTGAATAACAGGCGTACTCACCATATCCTTAAATGCTCTAAATAAAATAATTACAACATCTATAGTCAACACTGTAGTAACATAATGGTCTTATTATCGTTATTTTTATGACATAATTAGCTTTTGATTATAAGGAAATTTGTCTTTTTACTGAATATTTAGTATTTATTGTAGGGCATATTTGATTGTTAATAAATGCGTAAGTGATTTACAGCCGACTTGGTACAAATGCACAGTAATGCATAAATTGTCATTTTAATTACAAAAAAGTGTGTGCTTTTGGTTGTTAAGCTGTCACATTTGCCTCGTATTCTTGGTATTTAAGTTGGATCATTTTCTCTTTGAAGTAAAGATTCCGGTCGAAATCCGGGTTGAGTCCGGTTTGGACTTGAGATAGGTTTTGGGATTGAGTTAGGCAATGTTATATTGTACCAAGAATTATATTATTATACTAAGAAAGAACATCTTAATTAAAGAGATAACATTGATGGTCTAATGAGTAAGAGTTCCAAAAAGTTCTGGAAGATTATGTGGCTGTTGCGCTCAACTATGTTGCAAGAATGAACGCAGTTCATTCCTGAATGTGTGTTTTAATCTAGGAAAACGGCTGTCCTTCCTATGATGCACTAAACAAGCATTGAGTTATGCTTTAACGGGGAGCTTTGCATCAAATAAAATTGCATGTTGGGAATTTACAAACTCCACGCAGTGTTACTTCCCTTACAGTAAAGTAATCATTGCAGTCCTGCAAATCACGTAAGTTCGTAATTGTATGACACCGCACTCTTTGACGATGATTTCAAATCGGATATCTTGCGTATATGGTCCGTTACGAGTGTCATGAAAGCTCATACTTTGTAGGACAGATAACGAATTATGTGCAACCATAACCGTTTCTATGCGGAATTAATACCAATATAGCTTAAATTGTAGAATGCGGAAAAAGGGTAGTACCCCGTATTAAGGTATTTAATGACCCAGAGCTGCGAAAGAGGTAAAGCTAGCCGAGAAAGATAAATCCACATTTCATCGGGCTGTGATGAACTTGAGCATTACAATTGTTTCAAAAAATGTTATGGTTGTGTTTAATTAAAGCAAAAAATAGGTTTCAAATGCCCACTATGTAAAGGTTGTATGTATTTATAAGCAAATAACAATATGACATTCTTAAGCATTTTATTCAAAAAGGCAGAAATGTACTCATGCTGGTCTACAAAAAGGCAGAGTACTAAAAGTAAGATGGACAGGGGACAGTACCCTGCCACAACTCTTCAGGTTCGGGACGTTATGTTATATTTGATCCTGCAGTTTTTGTAAGTTTGTCATGTTTTCTGTGCAAAAGGTGTTTCTGTTTATTCGCTCGGGGCCATTACATGTATTGTGTTGTCTCTTGAAAATAGAACACAGCGTACGTCGGTACTAGTTGCATATATTGTTTGTTTTAATCAAACATGCGCATGCGCTAGATGGACCTCCGATCCAGAATATATGTGTACAAAGCAATACTCAGTATCATATAATATATATAACTAATCAAATTATTTTCTATAAGTTGATTATATAATATCCATATACTAGGCTGCGTATACTGAATTTGACGCGATGTAATTTTGTTTTGTATTGCCCTTCTGAACAATGTACCAGACGGTTTGATAAAAAAGCAAAAACTAACGACGCACAAGAGAACGATAAACACAGAATACAGGAGACAGGACGGAATAATAATGTCAAAAAGGCATAACGGACTATAGTTATGTTTATTGCGTAATAAATGAGTTGTATCATTTCAAGAACAGCCATTTTGAAATTATATATGACGTACACTGAGTTGTATGCATCGTGATACTGACCTTAGGAAAAAGCTAAAAACCAAATAAATCGTCAAATCACTAGGACATTCAATATGAATGACATTATTATTTCAGTGGAAAAGTATTTAGAGTAATATATGATGATCGAGGAAAACAAAACATTATCTTAAGTTATTTTAAAACTATTGATATCACGTGAACACTTGTTGTTGTGTGCCAATGCCTTCATGCAAATGGTGAAGTCAGTAGGACACAGCGGTATTTTCATTTCAATATGGCTAATTTACCGTTGTATAGCTTCATTAGTGTTCCGATCGATTCCAACATTTTGCAATCAGGCGTTTGCAATGGAATAGTCTTATTATGTAATACATGTTTGTGGTTGACATGAATGAGATTATTTTTTTAATAATGGGTGGAGTGAGCGTAGCTTCTTAATTATTAAAATTTCACTTCAGCTCATCTAAGCTCATTGGTTAGCACAAAATCTGACACAGGGAGTTTGTATCGGATAATTGGCAGTATGGGGACATTTAAACAACCGCGAAGTTGAAATTCTTAATGATTAAGTCTGGTACCTGATTACAATTTCATTGGCTGAAGATGTAGGTTGTATTCTAAAACAGACTAAGCATAGATTTGATTTTTCGCTAAAACTTAGTATTCAAAGTATTTTGTAATTGTCTTAGTGTGGTTTGAATTTGCTTTGATTATTGGGTGCATGGACATATATTGGCGCGTCGTTTGTCACTAAAACATAGTGAATACAACATTATAATAGTATACCTCTGTGTATTACCTACGTTTGATAGTTTAGAGACACACTATACTTTTGTCTGCAATATATATAGGCTGTACCATGAAATGCAATATTTTACAGAAGCTGATATTGTTAGAATTTGTAATGGTGCTTCCAATTTGTTTTAGTTCATGAACAAGATTAATTTGCGTTGCATTGTTGGGTGCATGGGCATATATTTGTGCGTCATTTGTCACTCAGCCATGCTGAATACAACCTTAAAATAGATTATACGTATACGTTTAAGAGTTTGAAGGCAAACTATACATTTGCCTGCAATTTATATAGGCTGTACATCAAATGAAATATTTTTCAGAAGCCGATATTGGTAGAACTGAACAATGATTATGTTCCTTACATAAGCCATGTTAACTTGGGTTGTTGCACCAGTTTAAGACTGTTTTTTTATATGAACGAGACATGGAACATGACCTTATGTCATTTTAGTATGTCTAGCGAAGGCGCCATAAATTCTCAGAAAGAAATACTGCTAGTCTACATGCCAGAATACTGGTTATAGAAGACAGTAAATTTCGACAACTAATGACAAAATCCGAGCCAAAGCAACAACACATATTGGACGTCCTACATTTGGTGCTATTTGAGCACTGAAATTTCGCAATTGTAATACATAAGGCAACTTGCATTTCGCAACATAAATGTATAATTAACCTTAGAATACAAACAACATTTTAGCCAATGAAATTGCAGATAGGTGTTAATTACGTGCTAGACTAAATCATTGTAACATGAGCTTTCGCAGGTATGTTTAAAGGTCCGCCTACTGACAGTCATCCGATACACACCACCCGTATCAGCTTTTACGTTGACAATTTATCAGCAAATGAGGATGTATTCTCACTCAGCTGGATTAATAATTTTAATGATTTAGAATAAACTTCAAACCACCTGCTTTTTACATAAACATTTAAATGTATCTGTCAGTCTACACTCAAAACCCATGACAAGAAGAGACACATCTCATTGTCATTTCGGCCAATGCCTTTTGACTCTCATCAGGACTTACGTTTGAATGTTTGTCTAATGGGAATGTCCTTATATATGATCTTGTATTAGCATAGTTATATTTTCGTATTGTAAGTCTTTTCATCGAATTATTATAACACTTTACATAAAATGCTGACTTAATTTTAAATATGAGGCCATGAACTCTACAACTACAGTTTCATCTCATTATGCCAATACGTCATATGCTTCGCTCTTTCGTATTTTAAATATGAATCATTTCTTCTTGCTGCAGTTTCTATCGTTTTGGTTGAGTACATATTCCATAAAATTTTAAGTATCTTCCATGGCCGAGAGTGAACGATACGTTCATTCCGACCCTGAGAGGCTATGGTGGATGCTTTTTTCCCCACCTCAGTTAAACAAAATTAAGTGAAAGTCTATTTTTTGATGGAACTCTTTTGTGCTTAGTAAAAATAATTGCGTTTGGATATGCGATAATTCGTGGTTGTCATGGATATGCGCGCAGTGATTTAGATTTTGTTAATAGTCAATCGGTCTTTAAATAGTTGTAAGGAGAGTCAAACATAATCAATAAACGTTCTAAATAATGCCACAAGACAAGGTTTCCTTTATGTTACAGACGTTAATCTTCAACAAGGGAGGTAATTACAATGTGGTGATCATTAATAAGGAGTTCAATACTGGCATTCTTTCTTCGCCCGTGGGCAAAATAAGAATTTCTAGCAATGTTAAATTATTGGATATACTTATCTGAGAAGGGCGAAAATAATATATTTCTGTCTAATGTGTTAGTTTTGTTAAAGTCGACAATAAGATCCGGAAATAGAAAGGACACAGGAATGGACACGCAGAACTGTTCCGGTCAGTTCTAGGTTTAATAAGAAAAGCAATATCGTTCTACTTGTTCGTTCTGCTTCTGAAGAAAGGAGTTCATCACGGGGATAAACCGGATAATATTTTCAATTATGGCGAGTCTGGACCAGGATCAACGAACACATCAATCAAATAGCAGAATAATTTGGGGCTAGGTTGTAAAAGCTGCCCTCACGCAGATGTACCGTCTTTACAACTTTTTATTTTGGTCTTGGAAAGAGCAATCCTTTGCCTAAATATCGGCAAACCAATGATATAAAACTGCTGACTAAAAATCATATCGAAGAATTTTATATTTCTGTTCGATCATTAATGTGTTATGGTCTAAACCGTTTTACTAACGGTTTAAGACAAATGCATTAAACAATTAATTTGTGAACTGTGCGAATTATTATTTTTGACATCAGTCTTATGAAACTGGTTTCCATGGACTTTCTGAAAAATAGGCTCGATCCAAGACAAAAAATGAAAAATGTTCAATCAGTGAGAGTGCAGCTTTAAGGTTCGGTTAGTGAAATTGTGTATGTACAACAACGGCAACAACAATAAATAACAGGCTTATAATGGCCTCTTGAAATATATCATAATCTATCGGAACATCTTAAAATATTACAAGTTTAAAATCCTCTGTTCAAATTAAGGAACTCATCACATGATTTACATAATGATTAACGTCGACACATACGTATTCCACATATGCAATGTGACTGAAAGTGAATACCCCTTTGTTCTGGTTAATTCATACTTAAATGTCTAAATATGCAAATATATTAAAACACGAGGCCAATAAAGCAGCAATTTGTAAATCTATTATCTGAAAACTGAAAAAAATGTTAATTTCCAAATTATTATGTATATTAAAATTAATGAAGAAGATAGCGATTGTAATGTATATACGTACACACACCAAATGATTATACGACTGTGTCGCATCAAAACGTTTATTCTTGAAAGTACATACTAACAACCTTTAACTATAAATACGGCTATTCCGGATCCACATTGCGGCTGGTATTTACGCAGCATTTTTGATTAAATTTTCGATAGTAAGACTTCTCTCAATAACAAACATTTCGTACAAAACGGTAACCCTATCATTCCAATTTTTCCATGTATCTTTTAAATGTCAAGAATGAAGACATTTCAAATTAAGAAAATCACAGGCTTTACCTACTTCTCTGAATGGATCAACTTTGCCTGTATTAAATGTATTTGCATTAGATTTCGACGTCAGGTTCATTTAGTATCATATTTAATTAACGTTATTATCCGATTTGGAACGTTATGTAGTTAGTTCAATTCGCGCATTTATTCTCCTTCTATTCCAGGAGCCTTACACTGTTTTTATTTATATAAGTTTTTGTGGCTTTATGAGGTTTCCGTTTTGTGTAATATAATTTAATAATAAATACTACTAGATTGAAATACTCAAATAACTGTAATTTAACGTAGCTAAGCATACTGTCGTCAAAGGCGCTAAATATGTGTGTTGGTTGTTGCATTTCTTTATTTTATAAATTATCCTGTTTTACTTTTTTGATAAAAAATAAAAAAAGTATATGATTAAGGTACAGATAAAAAAAATATTAGCGAGATATTTTTACGTGTTGGGAATCTGTGCCTGTGTAGCTTTTCGAAGAAAACATTTATGAAGGTTATCATTTTCTATCCATTCGTCAATCATATGCTTTTTTTTGGATTTAATAATTTAAGTCAAATGATTTATTTTCATTAACCTATATTGTGCGTCTTTAAATCATATTAGGTGTATTCCCATCTGCCTAATATCGCATTCTCATCAAATGGCAATGGTTAGGGGAATTTCACTAAATTAAAGACATTCAATAACAGTTCAGATGGCATTTAATGAGAAATTGTCTAATATCTTTTAGCCAAGAAACGATACACTGTAGAAAGTACATGACAAAGGGAATGGATACACTGTCTAAAAATATGTTATAGTTTTAAAAAACTATACAACATTAATACGTGCTTTTGCAATACATTCCATTCAAACACAGTTGAATATATATTCTTCTTTCTCGCAGCGAGAGTCAGTAAGGGTCTTATTTTCTTATCTTATTTTTCGTGCGTTCATACAGTATGAACGGTTGGTCACGATTTTCAAAATTCAAAATTCGCTCAAGCGCTTCTTCGAAAATTTGCAAAATGGCGGCCCCGCGTTCATTTTGCATTGCAAAATCGCGATCGAGCGTTCATATTTCATGAACGCACACAACATGAATCCTTTTTATTTACATTGCTCTTTTTTATTTTATTTATTTGTGATGATAATGATTTTAGTTGAACAATTCTCGCGTTTGATTAGTCATTAATTGAGATATTTAATAAGTGTTTTATATATGAATGCACATGTCTTTCTTACGAAATTACTTTTACAGAAGTCAGGTAAGGTCGACCGGTTCTTGCAAAATGAACGACAACTTTATCATTAAGAAAATCAAGTACGAATGTTAATATTGTTTTATAAATTAATTGTATTGTCGTAAAAATATTGGTCCTTTCACACAATGGTAGACAGTAAAACTAAATATCTGAATATAGAAGGCGACAAAAGCACAATATCAAAGATATAACATTGATCGCTTGTTATTCTACTGCTTCCAAGCATCACGCTCAGGAACGCGTACATATGTTTTTCGTCATCAAGGATTGAAGATTTGAGACTTGAATTTATAAAATTATTTGGAAATGTAAACACATCCTTTCATGCATTACAGGAAGCATAGTTTTTATAATATTGTATAACATGTTTGTTATTACTATAATGCAAAATCATTCATGTTTTCTTCCATGTTCCGTGTTTATAATGATGAGCTTTTACAATGTTTAAAATTCGAATAGGTGATAATTAACAAATCCAAGTTGCACTGCTTGCTACTTTATGAGGCACAATATTTTGCAAAAACGAACACGAGACATTTGCATATGCATTACCCATTGACGCAGACGACAACACAAAAAAACCACACGCATTATCTATAATTCTTACAGCTCTGTATATGCTTTCGGAAAACAATTATATTTTTCTCATGCATGCACGCTACTGCATTTTCCTGCCTGAAGAATGATGCTCGTCCCGATAATATATCGGATTATATTACCAATTATGGCAATCATAGAAAATATTGCACGCGAAGAACAGACAAATCAGCCCAGCAACAGAACAACTTGGGTGCCTGATTGTTAAGTCTGTGTAATGGCAAATTCTTCAAGCGTAAAACTATTCGTTTATGATTATTTTGTTTTGTGCATACTTAACATTTCATGAAAGTTATTTCTTTGATTTGGCGCAATCTTTGTATATCTTGTGTTCGAACTATTTCGATGAAATAAATATCGTTTAAACCCAAAAATAAATTAATTTTAGAATCGTCGTGCAGTTGGCCAAAACAAAACGCCTGAGGCTTGCGAAATCAAAAATTTATATATACAGCATCTTTTCATTTTTTTAGTCTACTGGCCCTGAATGTATTGAAAAGTAGAGTGAAAGTAGACAATCTCTGTTCCCAATATAGCCCTCAATTTTAACTAGTCTTATTGCAGAAATACACACATCAACCATGTTTAATCAATTTCGGAATACAGGATTCGTTGGCAGTGTGTCTAGAGAAAACATGGAGACGTTTTAGTTTAATCAGCTTCTTTTGTCAGCGCCTTGTTAAGGAAAAATATTCAATTTGTGACGAGCGAAGAAGTTGATCAATCATAAGTTGAAACTTGCTCTTTAACAGCGATCCAGTAGAGCATTAAAATGTACAGTAGCTATCTACGGGCGTGTGCAATTGATTTGGTTTTAGACTGTCGTATGGTGTTTCTATCATTATTTTATAACCCATGTATAAAATATAACCATATTTTACAAGGCATGTATTCGCTCTCAGAGCCACTGCTCGTACGTGTGGTCGTGCATGGTACGAGATCTGTCTTCTTTTCTGTCTTTCCCATTGGCTCTCAGACCTACCTTCGTACATGCGTGTGTGGTAGCGCATGTAACGAGAACTATCAAACATACTTTTCTATTTTCTATTAGAGCTTATGATCTCCCATTCGTACCATTTCATACTCGTTTGCTCCTTTATCTCTCCTTACCTCATACTCTCTCTTTTCCCCCTCGACTTCCATATTTCCCTCACTCACCTCGATATTCTACCATCCCTCTTCTACTCTCTCCCTTTCCCTTCAACTACCACCCATCCTCTCACTCATCTGTCGATATTCTATCCTCCCTCTTCTTCCCCTCTTACACCACTCCTCTCAGTCACCTGTCTATAATATACCCTTCCTCTTCTATCCTCTCTTTTCTCTCCCTACCACACCTCCTCTAACTCATCTGTCGATGTTATACCCTCCTTCCTCTACCACCTCTTTTTCCGCTCTACCACCCCTCCTCTCACTCACCTGTCGATATTCTACCCTACCTCTACCACTCTCTCTTTTTCCCTTCTTCCACATCTCCTCTCACTCATCTGTCGATATTCTACCCCCCTCTTCTACTCTTCTCTCTTTTCTCGCTCTATCACCACTCCTCTCACTCATCTGTCGATATTCTACCCTCCCTCTTCTACTCTCTCTTCTTCCCTTTTACTACCAGCCCTCCCCTCACTCACCTGTCGATATTCTACCATCTCTTCTTCCCATCTCCTACCACCCCTCCTCTCACGCACCTGTGGACTTTCTACCCTCCCTCTTCTACTCTCTCTGCTTCCTCTCTACTACCACCCTTCCTCTCACTCACCTGTCGATATTCTACCCTCCCTCTTCTACTCTCTTCTTCCCCCTACTATTACCCCTGCTCTCACTCACCTGTCGATATTCTACCCTCCCTCTTCTACCCTCTCTTCTTCCCCTCTACTACTACACCTCCTCTCACTCACCTGTCGATATTCTACCCTCCCTATTCTACTCTCTCTTCTTCCCCTCGTCTACCACCCCTCCTCTCACTCACCTGTCGTTATTCTACCCTCCCTCTTCTACTCTGTCTTCTTCCCCTCTACCACCCCTCCTCTCATTCGACTGTCGATATATACTACCCTATATTGTATTCCCCTCTGCTACCACCTCTGTCTCTCACATTCCCGTCCTCTACCCTCATTCCTTCCTCTTTAAGCAATCCTGTCTCTCGCATTTCCATCTTCTGACCCCTCCCTCCTTCCATTTTCTAGCTTCTCTCCTTCCATCTAGTATCCCAGCTATTGTTCCCATCTTCTATCCTCTCTTCTATCCCTCTACTATCCCACCTTTCTCTAGATTCTTTAATTTCGTTTGAAAGAATGAACAAGTTCACGAGTCATTGTAATTATAAAATAGTATTTAATAATAAAAAATGCAATAATGGTATGACACAACTAAAATTTTAAAGCTCAGTTAAAAGTGGTGGTGGTATACGTAAATAACTTGCACTGAATTACAGCTCGGGTTAATAAATCAGACAGTATCAGTCATTTTATGTGTTATAAATAGTTGAAGGCATCGCTGAATTTCAACATTATACAAAAACAATTGTACTTAGATATACAAAAGTGCACATCATAAAATTGATAACATTTCGAATGTAGTAAAAAACCGTTTCCGGTTTTAATTAGGTGACCCTATGATAAGTTTATACCTCTTTATACTTGACACTTAAACTCGTTTTGATAGTTCCATACGGTTGGTTCTCTGACCGTAAAAAGGCGGTAATCCCATCAGTTAGAGTCAAGCTATTTTGAAGATAGTCGTATGTTCTGTTTGGTGTTTGTGTTAGTGCATGTGATGATTATAAGTTGGTGCCTCTTGCTCAGTGTCGTTTGAGTCTTAATGGGTTTCAATTATGAATGCTTGAATGATTGTTCCTCATAGTTATCATTGAATTAATTACATAACAGTGAAATACCAAATAAAATAAATGCTGCAAAAGTCGTCCAACTAATATTATCCACAATTACTGTTTTGAATACGAAATAAAACCCTAATATAACTAAGTTTTATCACTTTTTGGGTGAATGGTTTAATGACATCTTGTCTAGAGTAACCAGTTTAATATATCTATCAAATACCAAGGAAGGAAGGTTTAATATCACAGAAAAAATAATTAACCTACTTCTGTCACGGTCCTCCCCTAAAGGAATTATATATTGCTTTCAAATGGATGCCAACGGAGGCACTGTTAAATATGACTTTTTATCAAGGACAGTAAGGACGCGATTAGCGTGTATCATATTGCAAATTTAGATATTGATATACGACTATCATACTCATTTGGTTTAGAAAATGCTTACGAAAGAGGAAAAAACATCACTCATTCAGCAAATTTAATCAAATAAAAACAAACAGTATTAAGATGTTCGTGAACGAGAATAAATAAACGGCAGTTCGACCCTAACACATCTTAAAATGAAACCGTCGGTTATTATATGGAATAGCATTGACACTAATATTGCGTTTCAATTTGTAAGTGTTTCAATCGGACTTGTACATCTTACATTTTGACATGTACACCTTGCTTTCTGACACATACGCCCTGATTGTGTACATGTACATCTTGATTGCACATTGTTATTTGAAGCTATAATTTATTCAGTTTATTCTAAAGGACATGTAGTTGTGATTAAGTGTGCTTAAAATAGGTAAAGTCGAGCAATTCCGAACACTAGAAAAAGCAAGCACTTCGTAACAAGCCACAAAGCAGCCTTCAGAAAAGCTTCGTTTTTACACCAGAGGGCGAAAGTTGCACGGTAGCGATCGACAATATACGACATTCGGAACATCTCAGTGTAAAATAGGTTTAAACGAATAACAATTCCAAACAGTAGCCACGAAACAGCTCCGTTTGTACACCAGAGGGCGCAAGTTTGGAAAGTTGTACGAAAATGGACAGAAGCTATCGAAATAATACGACATTCGAAACTTCTCGGCCATTTTCCATCAGTAATCTATCCCGAAGTTTGCCTGAGATGGCCGACTTATTGCGATTGCTTGAACCAATTTCATGAATCTCAAGGAAGTTATCGATATTGCAAGCGTAGTAGTGTTCTAATGTTAGAAACTCGTAAACATAAGATATTGCATTTGTTGGCTGTTCAAAATAATAATTAAACTTGGCCATTGCTTAATATTTGTTGAAAATATTCAAATGAAATTTGGTACACACATTAAAAGAGAAAATATACACATGTATAACTAGTCCCATAACTCTGGTTTTAATGAAGTGAGAGTTACCCCCCTTGTTCGACAATTGGAAATAGATGAGCGTCACCATTTTCTCTAGTATTTATTATTTCAAATACATTTCTTTGTTGACAGTACCATTCCAGTGTGTTACATTTATCAGCTTGAATCATGACTTTGGCAGAATGACGAACGTCATTTACATACATTTGAATGTTCAATCATGAATCCTAATATAACAATTACTTTGTAAATGTTGTACATGTATATGCTTTAAGTGTTTTCACTTTGTGTACAAATGTTATTACTGAGTCTAAGTTTTCATATATTATGCGTGTAACTTTTTTCATAAACTATAAAGGAATGTAGCTTATTTACAATGAAATTATTGAATAATTAGTTCAATGATGTTTAATAGATTTTCGATCATTCCTCTTTTAAAAAATTAAGTTTGTAAAAGTGTACCCCCAAATAGCTATAGATCTATATGAGTCATTAATTATTATATATGTTAAAAGAATACTATTTCCTTCACTTTGTTAAAAATATTAGCTTAAATTGTTGTGATATTTTGTATATTATTTGTATGTGTATTTGCTGTTTGTTACTTGAATTAGAAAGAAAGGACTTCCCAGTACATATATCATCAAATTCTGTATAAAAATAAGCTGGCTCCTATACCATGTTTCATAAACTTTCGTTAATCGCTTAAGGATGTAAATTGACGTATCTCATAGCCGCGTGTTCATTTAATTCATCCTTAGGTTTTGTGCAATAAATCATGTGCCATTTTATTAACTCATCTGTTTTTCAAGGAAAAACAGTCAAAGTATTGGATAGCGTTGGTGTTGGCATCGTTGTTCAAATTTTTTAACCTCATTCATAACTCAAAAACAGTTCCAGATTTCAAATAGAACTTTTTGTACACATGTTGCGAGAAGAGACAAACATACATGCATACGAAGGCCTGTAACTGTGGCTTTAATTCATTATTGAGTTTTATAATGCCCCTTGTTAGACTGAAATGAAAACAGACAAGCGATGACGTTAGCTCTACGGCCATTTTATTCAAATAGCGAAACATGGACCCTTCAGATATGATTCAAAGCTACAGTGTTCAAACTCATTTTCATCTCTCTATTGAATCTATAAATGCTAGTATAAATATGATTCAATTCAATTCAATTGATGATTATATGATGTTGAATAATGCTTTGGTTCCTTTTTTGGCTTAAAATTATTTTCTCACTAACAATAACGACTCCAAATCACAGGGACCATCTTCTCCGCGAGCGTGTGACAAAATATCATTTGATCAAGAAATCCAATTGAATTAAGAATGAGATAGGTCTAGTGGTATAGGTATCCGTCTCTCACCCAAGAGGTTGTGGGTTCGATCCCCATCAGGGGTACTCTCTCATGGCTTCTCAAAAAGGATACAGTACTGGTTTCTGCCCAGGAAACGGACTCGAAAGTGGTCTTATAACTATCAGCTTTCGTCTCAATCGAGCTAAAATAAATTAATATAAACCAATTGAATACTTTACTAAATCCTTTCCTTCCAGAGAAGTGGCCACATCAGCTCCCCTTGTTATATAACTTTATGGTAAAAGAGTGAATCGGTGAGGCTTTGGACAAAGGAGTGTGCGTATTTATGATGGAATGGGTTATAGAAGGTGCAAAAAAATCAAATAAACATGTTAACTTTTTCAGTTAGATGATTTGTTCTGATAGTATATCTCAAAGCAACTTAGATTAAAGTTTTCGCAAAATCCATTATAAGTCTGATATATTTGTTGACAAGATGGCCGCTGTGTGCTTGAATGGACAAACATAGATACATTAACATTGATGTAAAACATAATTCCATCTCTTATCTTCTATTTAAACTTGAATGAAAAAGGGAAGACAACTTTTTTTAATCTTTTCTTACATTATTGTATTCTATCATATTTTATTTTTATCATTTTGTTGATTTAAAAACAAACCTATAATGATTAGACTTGTAAACTGTTATATGAAGCAAACCTAGCTGTTATATTTTATTTACACAATGTTAAGTAAGAGGCCCATAGTTTGTATTAAAGAAATATCTTAAGTAAATCTTGAACCTTTTTTCCATAACTGTTTTATTATTCCACTTGTAACATTCGTTATTCTTGGCATATATTTTGCAATAAGAATATTGAAAATTAATATTTTAAGCATTAGTTTCTTCAAGAAATCTGGTATATAATAAGAAATATACAATTCAAAATTTTACACTTAAGTGAAAAGATGTTTTAAATTTTCGTAAGATGCTATCGAAATGTGACCTGGACTTCTTCTCTACAAATGCTACAATGCCTTGCTATTTTAGTTTTATTTCTTGCCAAAATCTATTTATGTGCTAGAATTTATGTTTGTATTTTGAGTTTCGTTTGTTTACCGGTACTTGATTTTGTTATTTTGTTATATTATTATATATATCGCTAGAAAAAGTCTGGTTAACTTTGCCATATGGAAGTAGCCGACTTTTATAAAACCGTGCAATACATATACAGTTGAAGCAAACAAGACTGAAATATGTCTTTATTATAATAATTAAGACAACAGAATGCTTTATGAAATATGCTCACCTTTTTTCTTGATTTTTTTTTTATCTCATTTGTTTTTTTAAAGAAAAAATGTTGAGGATAATTGTAATTGCTTTGGTGTCGTTGATGACGTTGAGAACACAACTAAATTTTTTATAGAAGATATTAAACGAAACTTGGTACACTTGTTACAACAAATAAAACATGCAAGTACAGCATGGCCCATAACTCTTAAATAAATGTTGAGTGATTCCCCTTTCTTCAAATGAAACCCATTGACAAACAAACATCGGCATTCCCTCTGCGACATTCTTTTGAACTTGCAATCGCCATTTATCAACAAATACCATTATATGATTAACAGAGCTGCTTGTTTTTGAATGCCATGCTAGCTGGGGGTTTTAATGATTTTTGACTGATAATATGAAAAGCAAGCAAAAATATCTGGATTCTTGCATAAGATTATGAGACTGAAATAACAAGATCAATACACAATAGATCTATGTCAATTTGTTTGATGAAATCAACTGTTATCTGAACAAATACTTTCAAGATTAAAATTGCAAACTGGGATGTTTTTATGACAAAAAAGTATCTCAATGTTTTAATTTTCAAATCTATAATTGTTCATATATTGGATTATAAGCTCATAGATTTTTGAAGAAAAAAGCTGAAGTATTGTTCTTGTTGGCATGCAAAATATCTAACTTTTGGCCATTATTATAAAAAAAGTTAAATGTAATCAATAAATGAACATAGTATACATGTAATCGTGTGGCCAGAGAGAATATGTGTGTGTGTAGCAAGGCCCATAACTCTTGCTTTGATAATAGTTGAGTTATGCCCCTTTTCAACTGAAAAACAACAACAACAGACGAGACTTGGCATTCGTTTGTGGTGCTCTTGATTATATTTCAGTTTAGAAATCCATCTTAACGCTGTTTATTGTGTGATGACTTGAGACTAGCAAGCTTAAACATCTGGATACTTGCTTAAAGCAACTGAATGAATGATCAATACACGTTTTGTATCGGTGAAGGTGCACTGAACAGTTTATAATCTTCAATTGGTTGAACTTGCTTGGTGTGTTTTAGCTTAGCGCTTGATCAAAGAATGAATAGCTGCAAGTATTATTTTTTTAAATAGTATATATCTAAGGAATAAGTTGTATCTAACTAACATTGGTACCGGATTTATTTATGAACAAATAATATTACTGCTTTTAACATATTCTAATAATTATACTCTATAAACTTGTGTATTTCATACAGGGTATGGGGTCAAATATATATATATATAATACATAATATATATATATATATATATATATATATATATATATATATATATATATATATATATATATACCAGTCAATTGATATTACCTAAGATAATATACAAATGTGTCTGATTAACTAATACTGAAGTTTTCTAAAACTGATATACTGTTTCTTGACATCAGAGATAGTACCTTATATAATACTTCATCTTTTTTGGTGGTTTATTAAAAATATAATGATAGGTAATAACATTAAAAAAGTGAGTTTATCACCATATGATTTCATTTTTTGAAATTTTATTTTGTTTTTCTTTAAAGAAACGAATGCAAACGCTATCCAATGCTGGGAAGAAAAGTCATTGATTTCATTTAGCTAATATTGTGTTCTGTTTTCCAATTATGTGTCAATTAAATATACTTTACAAGCATGAAACAAAAAGATAAACTGCTTGTTTCAGTGTAAGATCGCAATATATTTCACCAGTCCTAGTGTGCACCATAAGTAGATATTTCGCACATGGCAGAGCTGTTAGTAAAATATAACTTTATGGTGCCCAATCAGTGAAATATATTGTTATCTTTAATTCTGAAAAAAATGATATAATCCCATATTTGATTTTCGGAATGTAATAAGCCAGATATAACGAATTCTTGTCATATTGATATGATCGATCAAAATTAATTTTTGTGTCTTAGTCTGTGATAATTTTATAAATAATATATATACCAGTATCCACAATTATTTATTTTGCATATTGATTATGTTCTTTATTACTTTTTTATCTGTTTTCATGACCTTGTTAAGTATTTATTTTAATAAAGTTATGACAAAATGTTTGTGTTAAGTTGCAGTGTCAAATTAGTTTTGTTTGTAATGAAGATTTTTATTAAACTTAAATTGTTGTTTTTATTCTTCTTTAAAACCCTTAATTGTAAATTGCCATGAAGTTTTGGACACAAAATGTTGAAAGAGAAAAATTCACTCTTCATATTTTCAGTTATTTTACTTATGCAATCATAGTAACTTTAAAAAAAACGTCAATTTTTTTCCCCCGAACATTTCATATTTTTTGCAAGAGTAAGCGTGTGGTTACCAATTACCATGGATATCGTTGCTATGTTTCACCTTCCTGCTACATAGTTACCGTTAGCAATGTTGTCGCAATTTATCTCTGTTTACTTTATTGTTAGTGAAAAAAAATAATGTTACTGCAAAAACATGCAAACAATAAAAAAAAACTATCAAAATATATTGTTTGTTTTTTATTATTCTCAAAAATACAGGATGCTTTTTGTTGCAGTAGTTGTAACTCGGATCTAAAACTCTTTGTGTTTTTTCCAGGATTTCTGCTGGTGCCATGTGGTATTAAGTTGTAAACAAACTTTCCTATAAATCGAACCTGTTTAAACAAACTAATCTATAAATCGAACCTGTTTAAACAAACTAATTTATAAATTGAACCTGTTTAAACAAACTAATCTATAAATCTAACCTGTTTAAATAAACTTATCTATGAATAGAACCTTCTGTTTAAACAAACTAATCTATAAATAGAACCTACTGTTTAAACAAATTAATCTATGAATAGAACCTACTGTTTAAACAAACTTATCTATAAATAGAACCTACTGTTTAAACATACTTATCTACAGATAGAACCTACTGTTTAAACAAACTTATCTATAAAAAGAACAACAGTTTAAACAAACTTATCTATAAATAGAACCTACTGTTTAAACAAACTTATCTATAAATAGAACCTACTGTTTAAACAAACTTATCTACAGATAGAACTTACTGTTTAATTAAACTTATCTATATAAACAGAACCTACAGTTTAAAAAAAACTTATCTATAAAAAGAACCTACTGTTCAAACAAACTTATCTATAAACAGAACCTACAGTTTAAACAAACGTATCTATAAATAGAACCTACTGTTTAAACAAACTTATCTATAAATAGAACCTACTGTTCAAACAAACTTATCTATAAATAGAACCTACAGTTTAAACAATCTTATCTACAGATAGAACCTACTGTTCAAACAAACTTACCTTTAAATAGAACCTACAGTTTAAACAATCTTATCTATAAACAGAACCTACTGTTCAAACAAACTTATCTATAAAAAGAACCTACTGTTCAAACAAACTTATCTATAAAAATAACCTACTGTTCAAACAAACTTATCTATAAAAAGAACCTACAGTTTAAACAAACTTATCTATAGATAGAACCTACTGTTCAAACAAAAGAACCTACTGTTCAAACAAACTTGTCTTTAAATATAACCTACAGTTTAAACAAATTTATCTATAAATAGAACCTTCAGTTTAAACAAACTTATCTATAAATAGAACCTACTGTTTAAACAAACTTATCTATAAATAGAACCTACACTTTAAACAAACTTATCTTTAAATAGAACCTACAGTTTAAACAAACTTATCTATAAATAGAACCTACTGTTTAAACAAACTTACCTATAAATAGAACCTACTGTTTTAACAAACTTATCTTTAAACAGAACCTACAGTTTAAAGAAACTTATCTATAAACAGAACCTACACTTTAAACAAACTTATATTTAAACAGAACCTACTGTTTTAACAAACTAATCTATAAATAGAACCTACTGTTTTAACAAACTTACCTATAAACAGAACCTACTGTTTAAACAAACTTATCTATAAATAGAACCTACTGTTTAAACAAACATATCTATAAACAGAACCAACAGTTTAAACAAACTTATCTATAAACAGAACCTACTGTTTTAACAAACTTATCTATAAATAGAACCTACTGTTTTAACAAACTTATCTATAAATAGAACCTACTCTTTAAACAAACTTATCTATAAATAGAACCTACTCTTTAAACAAACTTATCTATAAATAGAACCTACTGTTATAACAAACTTATCTATAAATAGAACCTACTGTTTTAACAAACTTATCTATTAATATAACCTACTCTTTAAACAAACTAATCTATAAATAGAACCTACTGTTTTAACAAACTTATCTATAAATAGAACCTACTGTTTTAACAAACTTATCTATAAATAGAACCTACTGTTTTAACAAACTTACCTATAAATAGAACCTACTCTTTAAACAAACTTGCCTATAAATAGAACCTATTGTATAAATAGATCTAGAATTCTGCAAATTAAATGTTTCGCCTATCGGAAGCTCATCATAGTCAAATCAAATTTAATAACAACTTCAATATAAAAGGGTAAGTTTGACCTTGACCTTTGACCTACTGACCTCATATTTGTAGGGGTCATCTACTGTTCATGATCAATATTTCTACCCAGTTTTGAGGACTGTAGGATTAAGCATTTGAAAACTGTTTTAATTAAAGGTTACTAAAACCTTGAACTGTGATCTTACTGACCTCAAAATTATTTGGACTCATTTACGGTTTATGATCAATATACCAACTAAGTTTGATAACCATAGTATTAAGTGTCTAGGATATTTTTAAGCAAGAACAATTTTTTTTTAGTTAAGATCACCTTGACCAAATGGCCTTAAAATCAAAAGGAGTCATTACATGTCTTAACCAATATTTAAGGACTGTGGGATAAAAAGTTCTTGAAATATTCAGCAGAAACCCTTAACAAATTTGACCTAGTGAACTTAAAAATAATGTAGGTCAAGGTCAATAACGTATATATCTAGTAGGAGAACTGTAGGATCAAACATCTTGGAGATATTGAGAGGTCACTTTTTTATTTTTCCGTTAAAGGTCACCACAACCTTGACCTTTGAACTACTCGTACTGTCATGTAAATAAATAGTGGTCATCTACTGATCATGCCAAAGTGCATACAAAGTTGGAGGGCAGACTCGAGTCCTTCAAAAGATATTAATCGGAAACCATTTTAAGCTTGTCTCTTTTCTCTTAGAAAAATAATTGAGGTACTCTCATAGCCTTGTCATTGACGTAATAGTGCAAAATTGTTTAACCGTGGCAATAGAATTTTAAAAGAATGATCAAGATATTCAAATGGAACAGGGTACACATGATGCCAGAGACATGAAATGATGAACATGTATAGCAAAAACAATACATATCAATTTAAGTTATGCCACTTTTTTTACTGTAAAAAACAAATAAGTGTTGGTGGTCTCATTCAAATAAAGGTCACCATGACCATTGTCCACGCCGTCTTTGAAGACTTCATTCAATTCATTCTCAAGATAATGATAAAAAAACAGGTTTTATAGTAGGTCACCACAACCTTGACCTTTTGACTTACTGACCCCAAAATAAATAGGGATCATCAACTGAAATAACTATTGTGTATACATACAAGACCTTTGAGGACTCTATAACAAATCCTTCATAAGTTCTTGATCAGAAGTTATTTTTCTAGTGAAGGTCACCATGACCATGATCTTTGATTTACTGGTCTGTAAATTGATTGGGGTCATGGTCAGACCATGACCAATGTGCATACAAAGTTTGGAAACTACACCAATTAGTTCAAATGTTTTAGGTGGGAAATTTGATGCAGATGCCACAGTTAAGGTGCCAGACAAAGTGATCTGTGTCAGCCATTCTTCGCAGGCAATATCTATTGGATAAATATTTGCCATTCGGTTAGCATTTTGGCTAGCATCAACCACATCAAAGAATTAAGTAATGGATTCAATGCAGGAAACTGACTCAAATGTGTTTCAAACCAGCTTTCACATGTTGCTGCACTTACAATCATCCAAAAATAGTTCAGCATACACTAGTTATTGTCTATTAATAGAATGGTCTTCTTGTATCTAGGTCTGCCTTAAACCCAAGCAGTCCACACTTACTTGGGTCTTACTTGAGTTTTATTATGCCTCTCCCACAGTGGTAGGAGATATTTTGATGTTGTGCTAGCCATCTGTCTGGACAGATGTCACTAAGTTTATCAGCATAAAATCTTCAAAAATACTGCAGGGATTTTTATGAAACTTCACAGAAATAATAAGTACCAAGCCTAGTTCTGTATTACCATCAGCATGTCCTGCTCAGGTCATTCATAACAGAGTTATGGTCCTTTCACTTTTTACAAATAGTGGACAAAGTGAATAGTTTTGCAAAATTGCTGGTGAGATTTTGATGAAATTTCACCAGAATGGTAAGTACAACGCTTACTTGTTTATAAACATCCACATGCTCTGCTCAGTTAGATTTATAACACAAACAGAGCTACTGCACTTAAATTTTTAACATATTATAGTGATTAGTTTGTCTGCACGAAATCTTCAAAACTGCTGGAGGGATTTTGATGAAACTTAGGAATGATACAAAAAGTGCTTGTTCAGATTCTTGTCTGCAATGAGATCAAAATTCTCAAAATAATTAAGATAAAAAAATATGTGAACAAAAATTTGTACATGTTTTATTAGCATACATTATTTTTTTTACAATTGCCCAATATAATTGGTGATTACTTCTACACATATGATACATCATTGTAACTTACTGAACACCGTACAAAACTATTGGCTAATACTGCACCAATAACATATTACAAACAACCATTAGTATAATCATTGTATATACCGGTTACATGTATGTGTTCTACAGGATATAAAATACAAAATGTCCAGTGCTTTGCTGATGCATCGTGATCAGTATAATATATAATGGCATAATATCAATTACTATGTGTATAGGGTTTAAGCCAAGTTTAGAAAAGACAGGGTGTTTCAGGAAAGGGACAGGGTGCAGAGAGACAAAAGGGCACATAGTATCAGGGCAGTGAATTATTAAAGCATGATGAATTTCATAGAAAATGTATGAAAGTGTGCTTATTTGAAGTAAGATTAGATTTCAACTACTAAATTTATATTTCAGTTTGTTTGAATTCATTATCATATTTCAAGTTTTAATCACAACAAAACAAATTATTGACTATCTTGAGCATTTAATTTGTTGAAGGCAGGTGGGTGCATATTCTGGTCTCCATGGGGACAGAAGGGTGAAAAATGGACAGGGTGCAGCACCCTCCCATAAGCTTCGAGCAAAAACCCTAAATGTTACATGTCATGATGTGTAAAAATAACTTAATAGGATTTATATTGTACAGAACTTTTCATTTTTTTACTTTTCAAAAATACCCATTAAAAAGAACTGAAATAATTCAGCCATTTTTTTTCATTCATTGAAGTCAATTCATGGTTGACATTTCCATGTTTTGAGCACACTGTTTATCAGAACAAGATATTTCCAGTTTATATTAAACTGTGTTTAGTATTAACACTGATTGATATTGTAGAAATTTCAAAAATCCTATGATTATAACAATATTTTAAATGCAATCCAAAGTCCCTTATAAAAAACAGGATCAAGCTATAAGCACATTGGTTGTATTACAGGAATTTCTTTTAGCTTTACACAATAATCACTTCTTGTTTCGTAAATGAATTAAATAATTATTTTGTTAAAATACTAAAGCAATTTATGCTCAAGATTTCTTAACAATGCTATATCAATGTATGTCAAAAAGGTAAGAATCAGATATCCATTAGTAATACTTTTTTATTCACACTCCTGATAGTGTATATAATAGTGACAATTTATGAACCAGATCACATATTTTCTTTTTCTCTCACGATAAATTTTGAGCGAGCATTTTCTTGAGCACATGTCATTTTCTTGTCGATGTCTTTAATCTGTTTGCGTTGCATAATGTTTGCCGGTGAGTTTACGTCAATGGTTCGGGCAGAGAGGGGGGAACGTGTAACGTCCTTGAGCGCTGACGTTGTCTTGGCCGGGAACAGTTCTTTGGGTTGTGAGTTCTTCTGTTTCTTTTTCTTCAGCTTCGTATTCTTCAGTTCTATATAAGCAGAACAATGAGGTATATATATGTAAACTGTTATTCTAATGAATTAAGTTAGTAGTAGTTAGGCAAAATAAATCATGGGCACCGCCTGTGGGTGCTGAACGCTCATTTGACTTTATCCTGTTACAAACCGTAATTAATTTATTTTATTACATTTAATTGTGAACAGTTATTCCAAAGTTTGAAAGTGATAGCTTTGATAGTTTGCAAGTAATTGACCCAAGCACAAAACTTTTAAAATCAAGACTAGCTGAAAATTACAAAGTCCAAAAAGACTAAAATATCCGGCACCCTCCCCATACCCTTCCAAATGTGTGACTCAAAAACCTGTGTGATATTGAAGTGCATTATCCATTAATTGTCTGTGAAATAAAATAAAATCAATCAACAAAAATTAAAGAAGCTATGTCCAATTCTCAAAGTCAACCAAAAATCATGTTTTTTTACTTCCCAAAAAAACAGGTGAGACTCAGCATCTTTAGGTTACAATGTGAAGAAGGGTATTAGATGAACATGTTCCCCAAGTTTCAAAGTGATAGCTTTGATAGTTTCCATGTAAGTGACCTAAACTTAACCAACGCCTCCTCCTCCTCCACACAATCAAGTGATGACAATAGCTCATCATTTTTTTTTCAAAATCCAGACAAGCTAATAAAAATGGTTTGGTAAGAGTTACGTCCTTTTCAAGAACAGGAAAAGTAGGTTGTAAGAATGTAAATGTCATCATTGGGGAATAGTGTTGAATAATTCTTCTGTATAAAGCTTTTAAGGTTTCAAGCTACATATTAAAACACACACTTGTTGGGGGTTTTTCGGTAGTTTTTTACCAACTGACTATAAAAACAGTAGGGTCGGTGCTATTTTTGTAGGTAGGGTCGGGAAAATATTTCTTTTTCAAAGCTCACAAAACTTTTCTATGCAAAAGTATTGGATGATCCTGATCAAAGTCAAGGTAGACAAAAAGATACAATGTACCACAGGGGTTATAACAGCTGATAATTGTCAAATAAATCCTAAAAAATAGCCTGGGTCTGTGTATCAGAGATATATGCCCAAAGCAGGGTAAAGGGGCTAAGACCCCTTTTAAAATTGTTTCCTACGTCATTCATATTTATTTCAAGGTACTCCCTTGTACTTTAGACAAAGTGTCTGAGTAATGCACCAGTCAATTGCAACCACGACATCACCCCCCCCCCTCCCCAGGTCCGGGGAATAGAGGGGACTTTGACATTCAGTCCAGCCAACCCCGGCTAAAATCTTCGCTCTGCGGGGACGAACAAATGGTAAAATCCCAGCCAAATGCCCCCGCACCCCAGGGACCCTAGGTAAGGCCCATTCCCCGCTATATTTAAAGCGAAGACAAAACCACCGCATTCACCCTGCACTGCGGGGCAACCTGAAAGGTAAAAACATGGCCCATTTCCCCAGTTATCCCCGGTATACCCCCGTACCTTGGGGGGGCGTGGTTACAATTGACTGATGCATAAAAAACATCAGGACAATATTTTGAAGTTACAAGCTCTCAATCCTGATTACAGGACTAATCTTGAACTTTAGTAACCCTGGTATCAAAGATGTGTTTTTTGTCTTTTTTAAGTTTTAAATTGATAAAGTGCTAAAAGCTACACTCCCACAGATTGGTCTTGGAATGAACTAATCTTTGTGTAAATGACTAAAAACCAGTGAGATAAGACTGGTGACAAAATATCAGATTGCAGTTTTTAATATTTATGTTTAAATTTTTTATAATTATGCCAAAAGCATTACAAACGCTTTAAGAAAAATGAGTTTATCAGCATAAAACATCAATTTTCAAACGTAAATATAAAAAACTGGGATCTAGTTTTTTGTCAGCAGTCCTATATCACTGGTTTCCAGACATCCGCTAAAAAAATTGCTTATCCCAAGACGAAAATTAATAAAGTCAAAACAGTCAATCTGTGAGATTACAGTTTTAAGTCCCAAAGCAAGAGTGACAAACCATGTGGATTAAGACAATAGGGTCAGACAAGACCAAAACGTAGCACCTACCAAGCATAACCTGCTCATCATGCGGCACCAACCGTGTTGATTCGCTTGTTGGGAAATCTTCCAATGAGAGATCCTCGATACCAGTAACTCCGAGCATATGAATATCATCCGGTAGCATCTGGCCTTCTTCTTTGTCACTGTGATGGTGATGGTTAGGAGCCAAATCTAGTTTATCCAGGTCTAATTTGTGAGTTTTGGCATTGAAGGCCTGCTTCTGTTCCCCTGTTCAGAAGATATTAACATTAGAAGTATGCATTATAAGGAAGTGAAAATACTTTGATCGGCGCCTATATTTTAACATTATATACTTTAATAGTTCTCCAAATATTTGTTCTAAACTGTAAAGAAATTGGTATGGTTTTCTAACTAGGATAAGCTATTTATTAACAAAGTTGTAAAATTTTCACCCTAAGCCTTTTCTACAGCAATGTCCTTTTTTAAAACCTAGCTACAACTCTATGCCACTATTTGTAACTTGTTTAACAAAAGAACAACTTAGAAAATGGAGACAATTCTCGAATTAAGTTTTCAACAAGTCCGATTTAAAGTCTTACACAATGTTAGACTTTCATAAAACAAATCAACAATTTAAAAAGCACACTGTACCCAGTTTAGTCTGCTGTAAAGCATTCAGTGGTGTCCTGTCAATGCCCACCGTAGGTGAGCGAGGGTCTAGGGGGTCCTGTAAGGCTCCCTCTGGAGTTTTCTCCACAACAATCGGAGTGCGGGGAATTTCGCTGGTAGGGGAGCGGGGATCAAATGAGAGTATTCGATTCATCTGATCAGGTTTGGATGGTGGGGGTGGTGAGTCGGAAATTGTTGGAACCTCTTCATGGCTGTTCGTTGTTCCCATGGTGTTGAAATGTTGATACAGTCTGAAAGAAATTCAATGACATTTGAAAATAAGAATAAGAGTTTAAATGATAATTTGACTTTCAATTTGTTTTTATTTCCAGGTTTTCTAGATTTGCTCAGTGGGAAGCACTCTGGGCTAATGTTCCGACACTTGTCCTTTAAATCTTCTCAGTGGGCACACTTCTCTACCGAAATTAGACATTAAACTTTAGTGGTGTTTGCTGCCAGGAGCAATGTTCAGAAAAAGCAACAGTGGCTTAACACAGGTATGGTTCTCTAACAGACTAAATTATCCAAGCAGCTGGTTCTTAACTAGCTATGTACAGTAATAAGTGCTCAGGGATACTATTTAATCATTTGACATTAGTTCTGTATAGATCTGTATCGAGTCCACCAAGTACGAAAATCATCAAAAGATTCTATGACATGCCAAGTGTCCCTTAGAATTGTGAAAAAAGTGACAAAATTCTTCAATTGTAAATTAACCATAGTATATATTTCAAAAGAAGCAAAACTAAGACCCTTATAAAATCTCAGAATGAAGAATTCTTCAGAGAATTAGACTGCATTTAGACATACATGTACTAGTTGACTTGTGTCACTTGTTTAAGAGTTTAGAAAAAAATGTAATTTTCAGTTCATCTTTTTGGGAATTGCGAATGGGACAGTAATTAGGCCCCATTTTCAGTCCAAAATTCAATGCCTCTGATTCAGGTGGACTCACTGTTGTTTTTCTAACACAGAACAGAGTTGACAGAAATATCATATACATAGATTAGCTACAATAATGAGTAATCAGGGATACCTTTTTTTATTATTTTGACATTTCTAATGTATCCCTGTCTTGAGTCTGCCATTGTAAAAAAATCATCAAAAGAATCGTTGACAGCCATTGATTTAAACATATTTTATTCAACATATCTATATATATATATATATATATATCAGATTGAAATGAAAGCATAGCTTTTAAAGATTCTCTCAGCCATTAAGGTGGACTAATACATAGATATGTCATACCACATGTGAAACCAGCATTCTTACACAGGACAGAGCAGACAGAAACATCTTATACTTTTATACATAATCCACCTGTAAATCCTGCACTCCAAGACAGTCTTTTGGTGGACTTACCTGAACATTCACACAACAGGTGAAATCACGATATATATTATTAAAACATCAGCATGTTTATCGGCTTGATGAGAGGATTTTAAATAAAGTTATTACATAAAACTAGAAGTTTTATTATTTACAGAAAAAGCGATGCCGATCGAGCGTCACAGGAATAACTGTCACGAAAATATATGACATAAAATGTTTGACAACAAAAAACAAAAATAATTTGAGTTTGAGCTTCATATGAGTTTTCATACAACGACATTCAATGTACTTCAACAAAAAAAGGGTTTACATTCTAATTATGAAGATGATTTGATTGTTTTCAAGGCAAAGTAAGTTTGTTTACAATTTTGAAAAATCTGTTTCCGGTTTGCAATTATTTGTAACAGACAACAGTTTTGATTTTACCCGTCTGCCGGTTTGCCTAAAATACGAAAGTATGATTTTTTTCTAAAATACGAAATTATGCTGTTGTTTTTCTGCGAAAATATATTTTTTACTGAAAAACAATTTTCAGATACTCATTCCGATAGTAAGATTAATTACAAAAACAAGAAAATTATGAAATAAAAAGAGAAGATTTTTGCTAGTAATTAGATTATTATATTTTTTATTGAACCGTAAAAACGGTATTAGAGCATCTATTAACCCTGTTGTGGGTGACACTGGAGAACCCGGAGAAAACCCACTTGTCCGGCTTGGTGACCACAAACCAAACTCACATGCGCCCAAGCCGGGAATCGAACCCGGGTCGCCTAGGTGAGAAGCTAACCACTGCGCTAACCGGACAACAACGTGATTGTTTGATTGACATTATCACGTGATGTTATCAATGTCTTGTTAAAAGGAAAAAAACATTTCGATTGAGTCTAAAATTTAAGACAGGCCTGTCCAGACCACCTCTGGATCAACGGAAATCGCCGTACCGGTCCGGAATTCGTTCGAAAGTCTTCGGAATTACTACTAAAAAATTTCACAACTACGCATTTATGTTATTATTTTAATTTGACACCTTTGTATCAAATCACAATATTATATAATAAAGTAATTTCAGTGTTATTTATTATTGATTTAATAGTATACGTTACGACGAAAAAATAACAATTAACAGCAAATTTAGCTTCATACGAAACATAAAAATGATAGCAATTTTATTAGATTATTTTGGTTCTTAGGGAAAGTTTTAATATAAATAAACTTACCATTGCTCGGACATTGTCACCAAAAGGTGCCCGTCTCATATCTGAAGGACATTTTCTTTTAACGCTCCTTTGACACGTACAATAAATTCATTCTAAATATTATTTTTGAACACATGGAACGATAAAAAATAAGCCAGTCTTATTCTTTTAGCCATATATTTCTATTTGCAAATTTAATTTTATATTCGCCAACGATACAGGGCCAACTTCAGTGAGAATACACTGTTAAATCTGCGTTCATCTTCAACTAAACCATCCAATGATAATAACAAAATCGAACTACTAATAAACATATTAGTGTTTGCTTATTTTCGCCCAAAAAAGACTCGTTTTCCACCAAAAATGGCCTGTTTCATACATGTACATGGTTGGGGTAAAAACAAAATCAGCTTTTTTGTTTTGTGATTTCATATCAAAGTTCGTACTAAACTGTATTCAACTGTACTACATAGTCAAACAGTTTTAAGATATATTTGACATTTTTCAAAAGAATGGTAAGTTATGCTTGTTTCCAAAAGTACATGTACATCGGCCGGTTTCTATATACAGTTTATGAGATGACAGTCTTAGCTTAGGCAAATACATTCTTAGTGTATTTGCTAGCTTCTATAAAATTTTGAAAACGAAGACCGGATGAGATCGGGACCGGGAAATCGTATCGCCCCATATGCGAGCTTTTTTTAAATTATAAATTATTATTTTTGCAATATTTACAGTATTGGTTCATCAGAGATGTGTATAATTTTGATCAATGGACAGTCACTACATAAGATTTTTAAAGTGGTTCTCGCGTAGGTCATATTTCACTCCTCAGTTTGCAGTGAAAATGTCGAATTGATATTTTCACTGTTGTTATTTCACTGATAAATTACATATTTCATCAAAAGCACATGATAGAAACTATATGTATTTTGATAAAAAAGAAATATATTTCATGATAAACTTTTCTATCTTTATAATTATATATGTACATGTACATATTCGGGGGAAATATCCCGAGAAATTTTCGTATTTCAGTTAAAACTCTTTTTTCGTATTTTAGTCAAAAAATATTTACGTAATTTAGTCATACTGTACTTAAAATGAAAATGGCGGCGATGTCTGACCCTACAAAAGAGGAGCCTGCTTGTTGTTTATGTTTAGTGACAGAAAGGCGACTGTTTTGCCTGAAAAATAACAAAGCCTCACGAAATGAGGTGCATTCTGTAATCGAATTCTTGATTTCAAAACCACTTGAACGCATTTTTGACAAGCTTTTCATTTGCCAGGCTTGTATGAATCTCTGTGACAAGATAACAACATACAGGTAGAGTATACACCATCACCTTTGTAGTGTAATTTCTATTACTAAGTTCAAATTGATTCCGATCGGAGTGCATTATGACATTATTCATCAAGATTCCTTTGCAAAATCCTGTGGCTTAATTGCTTATTAAGGATAATCGCAATGTTGAAACGGACTATATTTTAATGTCTTTATCTTCAAGATTGCATTCTGAGTATTTTTGGTCAGTCTGTTGGTAAACCTAATTTGAAAAATATTTTTACTAAGTTCTACTTTCAAGCTTGTGCATGTTTAACATCTGATTTTGTAAACATCAGCTATCCAATTATGACTTTCAATAAAGTAACAAGTATCAAGTGTATACACAGAAAATTAGTACCATGCGATGACAATGTCAAATCAATTCGTTCGCCAAAAGTACAAGGAGACAATAGGCGACAACAAGCCAAAAATTTGGCATTGCCGAAAAACTCGACAAACAACAACAACAACAATAAAACATAATAAAAAAGTTGGTCCATGTACAATTATATGGACTATCCCTTAGTCCACCTAAATGGCTGTGAACTAGTATTTTGACGTTTTTCTTTACCATGCAGACTCGAAACCATATATAAGAAATGTCAAAATAATAAAACAGTATCCCTGATTGCTCATTATTGTAGCTACATGTAGACTATTCCTGTGGTCTGAAAGCATGAAAATGTCTGGTGCATACATGCCATATTTTTTGGAGACCATTCAGGGGGATACGTTCAAAAGGCTGAAAATTCAGGGGGATTTTGATTGTATTCAGGGGGATTTTTTTAGCAGGTATAAGCTGGCGAAATTTTAAAGTATTTTTAGACGCAAGTATGAAAAAATGTTGTTTTTTTTAATTTCCGGGGGATTTTTATCTCCCGCCGGGAGACCGGGGGATGGATCGAAATTCCGGGGGATTTCCCCCCCCCCCCCGCCAGGGGATATGGCATGTATGGTCTGATGATCTTTAATTTGTGGTTTACACTTAATGCTTACATGATAAAATGAATATGAAATTGATAGTGTTAACAATGGTCTCTGAAATGCTATTTTTAATTTTGTGTCTGTATTTCTTATTTCAGGGCGAATGCCATAGCACATATCGATAAAGTGACTGCCGAAACTAAAAGAGTGTTTAACGGATTAGATAGAGTGGTTACCGAATCTGATAATGTGGTTACCGAATCAAGTAGAGTGGTTACCGGATCTGATAGAGAGGTTACCGAATCTGGAAGAATTTTAACTGAATCTGATAGAACCAAAACAAGTGCCATTACACCAGTTCAGACTCTTCAAGCACTCTCTAGGATGGCAAAAGCTGCTCAAAATACTACCATCTCTGACGAAAAACTGAAACTGTCAGGTATGATTTTATTGGTTGAATAAAAAAAAACAGTTGATCAAACTGTCCACTTGTTCAGATGATCGATTATAATTGAAAATTGATTGGTTGTGCCTGAAATTGATGACAATCGAACGTATTGGGTCATAATCGATCATCGATTCAACTGGCAATTTGTTTTTCTTCTTTCCTCTGGTTATTTGCATTTAGTTAGTTTCTGCCAATTCTCTCCGTTGTGTTCATTTATGCATGCATTCTGAAGTGTTCACTTGTTATTGTTAACAATATGGCCGACAAGAGCATTAAATAACTTCAAATTAAACATAACATAAGCATATAGTTAAGGATTATGAGTTATTGTACGAGAATATATATCTACAATTAAGGTATTGTCAAAAAACGATTGTACTACCGATAATCAGTTACTTGACTGGAACTGATTCCCAACACTACTGTCCACTAAGTTCCAAGCCAGTTAAACACTGGATTACAAGAGAAATCATTAATAATACTAACTCGTACCACTATGGAGGAAATGCAGATTTGGAAAAGTAGTCCCACATGTACGCTATTTAGTGGTTTACTAAAAAGCGTACATGTGGGACTACTTTTTCAAATTTGTAACTTAGTTATATATCTTTTAATACAAGATTCATCATGTTGATGTTAGCAGATATTTGTAAATAAATGTCAGATTAAGTTCATGTATTTCTTACTTTATTTCATAAAATTATAGGCCCATTTAAGAACTATTTTATCGCAACATATCAATATATAAATTGGAAAAAACTTTTATGTTTACTCATCGATAGTTGTTGTTCACACCTTGAATGTAGTCTGGACAGTGGACACTTCTACTTTACTAGCTATATATAATATGGGTGGACTTCTCCAAATCTGGTACGACTTCTTCCAGGGTTCTCAATAAGTTTCGGTTGAACCATCTCAAATAGTAAAGTAACCGACCAGCTTCTACTTATTCTACTGAAAATTCATTTAGTTTTCCAAATTTGAACTGGCCCTATTGCCATTTGAAATGTCCATTTTGGCCGGCAGCCGGTTCTTATTGAGAACACTGTCTTCATTTATCATTCACTGCTGTGTTTGCCAACTATTAGTGTGTGCAGAGCTTCAAACTGCTGGTATGCATATATATATATTTATGAAGATACCTGAAATTCGTCGCTCTCAAATCCATGTCCTGCATTGAACTAGTACTAGAGTGTTCATGTCTGAGCCCACAAAAACTCACCACCACTTGGGAATCAACTCAAGACCTCTTGGTTAGGTAGTTGACACTAACTGTGAGCCATTCCGACTTACCATATAACTAAGAGCATACAAGTCATGGAGAGTTTGCAAATATGTTTTGTATTGAAATTTGTAAAATTTATATTCTGGTCACAGTGTGTGAAAGGTTTGCAGCCTGTACAGACTCATTTAAAATACATTGGCACTGTGACAAAGCATAAGCAATTTCAAATGAAAAAATATAATGTTGTTGGGTTTTTTGCACCTTCTTTTTGACCAAATTCATATTATTATTTTTTAGATCGAATTAACAAAGGCAGGAGCAGCCGTGCCACTGCTCGAAAGACAAAACGGAGCAGACCTTCTGAGGATCATTCATATACAAGGAAAAAAAAGGCTGAAAGTCCAAGCACTAAGGAAATATAAGCTAATATGCTTACTACTTAACACATAACTGTGAAAGCGCAAGTGTAATTCAATTATGATGTACAAAGTTTAAAATGACTGCATGAAGATTTTTTTTTATAATATGTGGGCCGAGTCACTTTTTTTATGAATACAAAATGCAACTTGGCTACAACGACTGGCAATCCGAAGCATAACAGCATCACTGAAAGGCCAACGAACTGAACAAACGTGAACAAAAAGGGCTAAGTCTTCAATACAGTAATGGAGGAGCTACTTATTGCATTTGATGTCCAGGTAATGTTTAGTATTTACCAAAATAACATAAGACATTCAAGACTTAAACAAATTTTAAAATAAGATATATAAAAAAATAATATTATCAAACAGATTTTCAAACTTTTGGTATCTATTTCTCATTTGAGAAAAATATTAACTCATTGCTGCCTATTATTATACCCCCACAAACGAAGTTTGAGGGGGTATATAGGAGTGAGCTTGTCTGTCTGTCGGTCGGTCGGTCTGTCGGTTTTCATGGTTTCCGGACGATAACTCATGAAAGGCTAGACAGATTTGAACATTTTTTGGTACACGGGTGTTACATCAGAAGATACAGGTCAAGTTCGATATTGGGGCTGGTGGGGTCAGGTCACTGTTACTAAAAATAGAAAAACGGTTTCCGGACGATAGCCCATGAAAGGCTTGAAAGATTTGGAAAAAAATTTGGTACACAGGTGTAACATCAGAATATACAGGTCAAGTTCGATATTGGGGCTGGTGGGGCCAAGGTCAAGGTCACTGTTACTAAAAATAGAAAAAACGGTTTCCGGACGATAACTCATGAAAGGCTTGACAGATTTGAAAGAATTTTTGGTACACAGGTGTAACATCAGAAGATACAGGTCAAGTTCGATATTGGGGCTGGTGGGGCCAAGGCCAAGGTCACTGTTACTAAAAATAGAAAAACGGTTTCCGGACGATAACTCATGAAAGGCATGACAGATTTGAAAAAATTTTGGTACACAGGTGTAACATCAGAAGATACAGGTCAAGTTCGATATTGGGGCTGGTGGGGCCAAGGTCAAGGTCACTGTTAATAAAAATAGAAATACGGTTTCTGGACAATAACTCATGAAAGGCTTGACAGATTTGAAAATGATTTGGTACACAGGTGTAATGTCATCAGAAGATACAGGTCAAGTTCGATATTGGGGCTGGTGGGGCCAAGGTCAAGGTCACTGCTACTAAAAATAGAAAAACGGTTTCCGGACGATAACTCATGAAAGGCTTGACAGATTTGAAAAAATGTTGGTACACAGGTGTAACATCAGAAGATACAGATCAAGTTCGATATTGGGGCTGTTGGGGTCAAGGTCACTGTTACTAAAAATAGAAAAATGGTTTCTGGACGATAACTCATGAAAGGTTTGACAGATTTGAACATTTTTTGGTACACAGGTGTAACATCAGAAGATACAGGTCAAGTTCGATATTGGGGCTGGTGGGGCCAAGGTCAAGGTCACTGTTACTAAAAATAGAAAAATGGTTTCTGCTTCATAACTTTAATTGGGCATGAGATATTGTGATGAAACTTGCTGTATAGGCAGCCTCTGTGAAGACAATGCTTGTGATTGAAAATGGGGCCAGTGGAGTAAAGGTTTTTGTGCACTGTTACGAAAATAGAAAAAAGGTTTCCGGACAAACAATACATGCATGATAAAAAAGATGCAGTGTGCAGTAACCTTGGAGTTATGGCCTCTTTTCAAAGGAATGGTTTGCCATTCCTGTGTCCAGGCGGCATTTGGGGGTATTCGTCACTCCTGTGACAGCTCTAGTTTGTTTTGTTCAAAACAAACTTTTATTAGTGCTATTAGTATAAGCTGAAATTTTCACTTGGATAACTTGCATGAGACTGTTTTCGTTTTTGATCTAGGATCAGTTTGTTATTTTTCAGGGAAGAGAGGAAGCTCTTGAAGTGGAAGGCATTGTCCAGGCACAACATGAAACGTTACAATGTGACCAGTATATAGCAACTATAAATGATGGGAAAATGTTTACATTAAACTTAACATAGATGGCTGTGACTTAGTTGTTGAGAATTACTTTGAATCTTTGAAGAAAGGATGTCCATTAAAAGTAGTCAATAAGGTGCATAATGTTATGTTGTGAAAGTTTGAAAAGAATGATAATCTCTTAAATAATAATTAATGTCAAGAATTTTCTTCAATGGGTTTTTTCATTGTATAAAATGAAAGAATGATGTTAAAAGAACCTTTATTGTTTTCGAAAACATTATTCTTTTTTTATAGTCATTCAAGGTTGTACAAATATCTTACGGATTGGAACAATTACATTATATTATGTCCACATGTTCATGTTTTTCCTGACTATTTTCCATGAGTAATAGTTGTATTACTGTAATTAATAAAGAGTATTCATATAATATAAAACTACAGTTGAGTCCTGTTAGCTTGAATTCCTCGTTTGCTCGAACTAGATGTAAAGGACTGATTTCTTAATACTGAGTGTAAACAATATTGCTTGGCTCAAATTTACCGAGGCTTGAGGTATTTTCGCCAGTTCCTGGGAGTTGGAGCCAATGGGGTTCGACTGTATAGTCATCAATAAATAACTGAACAATTACAATACATAAATCATTAGCAAGGAATTTATTGGGGGATATATTATATGTATTCTTTTAGTTCTTAGTTTTATAAACTGTATGTATATGGTATATATTGCATATTAGTTTTAAGCTTGATGCTGTGTAAAAGATACCAGTAATTACGTACATATAAATAGAAAGTCTGTTGTACCTCAATTTGTGTGGCTATAATTTTTATAGTCATTTTAACTTGAAATGTGTATATATATTAATGTATGGAAATAAATAAAAGAAATACATATATATATATGTATTGATGAGACTGAATAAAACTAATCAAAATCATTAAGACCGAGTATACATTTGTCTCTGTAAATGTCCTGAAAGGAATGAGCAGGTATTGTTGCTAATCCAAGGAGAAAGCAAGGGCCTGTATACATCTACATCTAGGTAGAGCCTAAAAAAATTGTTTGGTTAGGGTTATATTCTTTTCAAAAATAGGTAGGGTAGGTAGGCTTTTTTTATTATTAGGCTTTATGTAAGAATGTCATTTTCATCATTGGAGAATGGTGTTAAAGTTATCTCCTGTATCAGTGTGTGTATACCACGTGATAAATTACGTCATAAATGCTACGTCGGAAGGCAATATTTTGCTTCGAATAAAGACTTAAAACAAAAGTAACTTCACTATTTCTTCACCATTTGCAATGAAACATAGCGCAGTCTACGCCTCTTAATGAGCCCCACCTTCGGTCTTTACCAGAGTTTGAGAGTTTAGTTTCTTCAATCACTTCGACAAACCTTTTCACATTACGCCGTCTGACGGAACACTGTCCAAACATTATTTTGGAAACAGGTTTGTTGAAGTGTTTGATTAAACTATTTACCTTCTCAAACTTCGGTAATAAAACAAAGGCGGGGTTCTTTAAGCGGCACAGACTGCCCTTTGTTTTATTTAAAACGGTGTACTAAAAGAAAAGTTATCTTTGATTTAAGTCTTAATTGCAAAATATTGCCTTCCGACGTAGCATATATGACATCAATTATCACGTGGTATACACACACTGTGTATAAGCATTTAAGGTTTTAAACTCCATGTTTAGGAATGAGTGTTAAAGTTATCTCTTATTTAAGAATGTCATTTTCATCATTTTATTTATTTTTTTCAAACTGACTAAAAAAAACGGTAGGGTCGGCGCCTATTCCGTAGGTAGGGTCGGGTAACCCGAACCAAATGTGTTTGTTTTTAGGCCTAGTTTCTAACTTAAGTCGATTTCTTAAAATTTTTATAGACAAATTGAAAGAAATGTATAAGCGTTTTAACATTAAAGTATGTCGGTAACATCAATAAAAATAATGTATTTTGGGAAATTGTTTTTGTTTTATTCATATGACTAAGGAGACGCTTAAAATTTGGAAAGAGACTCGAGTTAGGTAATGACTAGAAGTTTTATGTACCCCTTGTAAAACAAGACTGGAGCCATTCAAAATGAAAATGAAGTTAACATACATGTTGAAAACACTAGTCCGTTCAATATGGGCAAATAAAACCAAAAAATCAATACATATTGTTGCAATTACTAAAGCAGCACCTGAAATACAGCTGAAAACTTTGGGAGTATGATAAAATTGAAGGATATAGTGTTCTTACTAATTTAAATCAATGGCAGATGGCATACAGATACTGCTTGATGTTCCAATCAGTAAGATATAGACATGTCGGAATCATCATCATTTACAACAGAAAGTGCCAAAGTCACCATTTTGTTTTGATAAAGCAAACTTCATATATATAGTTAAAACCACAGTCAAGCGATCGCCCTGAGATTTACCTTTCACACTTAGGATAAAGATGAAGAAAACTACTTGGATGAAGATCTTTTGAAATAGCTTATAAGCAATTATTGCATTTTGTCATTCAACATGACTGTTTAATTTTGTGATGTGGCATAAGAAACTCAAAAGTTTGTTTCTGGTTTCGCGATCTACCCTATGTTTTCGCACCGACCCTAAACATTTTATTGCATTGAGAAATATTTTTTGTCATTTGTTTGATTTTATTTCTTTCAGAATGGATTTCAAAATATGAAGTGTTTTAGGCTTTCCTTTACTTCATTGTTACGGATATTTTAACACCTCAATCGATAGCTTCATAGATACGGGTATTTACGCAATATCGATAGCTTCATAGATACGGGTATTTACGCAATATCGATAGCTTCATAGATACAGGTATTTATGGTTGTCCGGTTAGCGCAGTGGTTAGCGCACTCGCTTCTCACCTAGGCGACCCGGGTTCGATTCCCGGCTTGGGCGCATGTGAGTTTGGTTTTTGGTCACCAAGCCGGACAAGTGGGTTTTCTCCGGGTTCTCCGGTTTCCCCCACAACACAAGACCACACTCTCGCATTAAATCGTGCCAACGAGAGTGATTAATATAATGTTGTAATAACTTGTTTCACAATCGTTGTAAAATAAATATGTTTAAACTAATAGCTTCATAGATACTGGTATTTACGCAATATCGATAGCTTCATAGATACGGGTATTTACGCAATATCAATAGCTTCATATACGCAATATCAATAGCTTCAAAGATACGGGTATTTACGCAATATCGATAGCTTTATAGATACGGGTATTTACGCAATATCGATAGCTTCATAGATACGGGTATTTACGCAATATCGATAGCTTCATAGATACGGGTATTTACGCAATATCGATAGCTTCATAGATACGGGTATTTACGCAATATCGATAGCTTCA